>NC_141555.1:32688642-32988642 GCF_021556685.1 Rattus norvegicus | reverse complement strand
AAAATGTTAATATTATGTACCTACTTCCAATGATGAACTTCCAAATCCTTAGTTTATCCAAAAATTTCGAGACATCAGAAAAGCTAAGGAAAACATGAAATATAGAATATGTTTCAGTAGTCTCATTAGACATCAGTTCTTTAATATCTAACTTCCTGTTCCTCTAGGGCCAGACGTGAAGGTTTTCGAGGTTTTACCATGGTTGTTACTTCAGGACAAACATAAAATTCAGGAGGATGTGCAGGGAGATGAATGGCTTGATGTCCAGGGAAACTTCAACTTCAATAGGTTCATAAGAACAAGAGGGAGGTGTTTGGAATTGCCATTTGTGGATTCTACATTCTTGACCTAGGTGTACATAATCCATGTGAAAATTCCACCTAACCTCATAGCTGTAGGAGCCACCAAATGTATAGTTGGAACCGGATGTACATCTTTCCTGAGAGACACAGCTTGAGCAAGTCAAATACAGAAGAGAATGCTACTGGCAAACCAGTGAACCAAAAATGGATCTCTTGTTGGTAGATTTTGAGAAAGAATTACAAGAGCTTAAGGGGATTTCAATTCCATAAGAACAACAATGCCAGTGAACCAGAGCTTTCTGGTACTAAACCAATATTCAAAGACTGTACTTGGACAGACCTATGTGTCCAACTGCATATGTAGCAGTGGATGGCCTTGTTGGGAACCAATGGAAGGAGAAGTTCCTGGTCCAACCTAGGTTTAACTCTCAGTTCAAGGGAATATCAAGGTTCACTAAGGTAGCTTATAGAAGAATGTTAGGGGGACTAGTTACGGGTCTTATGGACATGAAACTGGGAAAGAAAATCAAATTTGAAATTCAAATATAGAAATATCCAAATAAAAAAAGCAATAAAATTTGCTAAAAATTAAAAAAAATGAAATAAATTAAAGAAAAGACATCTGTCAGCTAATTACACATATTGACTCAGAAATCTAAAGGGTAACTATCAGGAAATGGTAATCAGAGTAATACTAGTGGAAAGACTGAGATGATGAAGTCTCAACTAGAAGCTCTTCTCTCCCAAATATCAGTGTCAGACACAAACTGCACTATAGGTATCCAAAGCATGGAGGCGTTTACACTGAGCTGAGGAGACAATACTTGTCTATCCTTTGTTTCTTCGGACCTTTTTCTTCAGGGCAAAAAGAGTGAAAGCCATGAGCTCTCACTAGAACAACTGTGCCCTTCCCAACAACTGACTTTTGGAATGAAGAAAATGATTATATAAACTCTCTGAATTCCAGAAACCATATCAAGCAGGGAAGTCCAGATGATAATGAGAGAATCCCAGCTCTGGATTCCCATGTGTGTAAGGCTCAGATCAAGGCTATCTCTTCAGATACAACACTCAACGCCTACCCAAGACTCACTGAGCTTTCCCATGGACCATTTATTTCTTCCTTTTTTTATACAAAGAGAGAAGGCCAGCTTCCTTCTCTTTTATCTCCCTAATAAATGGCTGTTTAGCCAGAATAAGAGGTCAATGAGTTAACCCTAGAGGTCCTCAAAGAATATCCAAGAGGCAGTTGCTGTCACCATGACACTTGTGACATCACAGAAAAGCTAGAGCTCTTCAGGATACAAGAGATATTTCAGGGAGGACCTAATGATGATGTCACTGAGAACTGCCATGATCTAACTGTTGAACAGCTTTCTTTACATTGACCAGATTTGAGGGTTCCCTTTCCAAGAGTGTCTCTTGTGACACACTGGAAACCATTAAATACTATATATCTCTAATGCTGGAGACTTCTCTTTGCTTCATTAGTACGTACATGTTCGGAATAGAGAATGTTGGTCAGGGGCTTATCATGGGTATAAAGATCTAGGAACATGGGGTGGAGGAGATTATTCTGGATAATAATTCCACTCCCAGTTCCATTCCTGTGACATACAGTTCAAGTTCCTAGGTTTTCTCTGTTTCCCAAAGTCCAATATTTTCCTTCCAGACATTTAGGTGAATGAATATTGTATTACATTTTCTTATTGTACATTCTTTGAAAGGAGACTTTATATATATTACTGAATGTGTACTCAAATATTCTGTTTTCCAATTTTAATTTTTGCAATGATATTGGCAACAAAGTTGGCCCAGCTAAAGCATGAATATAACAGTATAAATATTGTATACCTACTTCAAATGATAATCTCTCAAATCCTTAATTTAAGCAAAAATTACCAGCCATCAGTAAAGCAAAGGACAATATGGACCCTAGAATGCGGTTCAGATTTTCTTTTAGGCTTGAAAAATTTTGCGAAGAAGGTTTTGTGGGTGTATTTGTGTCTTTATCCCTCCATTGCTGGTCTTTCCAGGCAATGGGAGTTGGCCTCTTAATGTTTCATATCACCAATGTAATTCACAGCTTAGGTCACCCCATTGATTCCTGGGTACCTCCATTATACCAGGTCTCTTTCTCTTCCTGGAGGTTTCTCCCACCTCCTCATCTCTTTAAGTTCAAGATTTCCTTTCTTTCTCATGACTATCGGGTCCTATCTCCTGTCCCTTCACACACAGGATCCATTCTCCTGTTCCTTCCATCTCTCATCTAGTTCCTTTCCTCAATCGGCCTCCTAGACTATTTTATTCCCCATTCTAAGTGAGAGTCAATCTTATGCACTTTGGCCATTCTTCTTGTTTATCTTCTTTGTACCTTTAAGCTTTGTGGAGGATGTCCTGTAGTTTATGGATAATATTACTTATAATTGAGCAATTTCAACAACCCTCTTGATCATATTTTAGAGTAGTATGTTAAAATTGAAAATTATAATTTAGTATGAGTGAATGTCATGAGGACCAAATTTAGGTAAAAAGAAACTTAAAACAAGATCAAATCACAGATTTTAAAAATTGACCTAATAATAAAAATTCTCTACTATCATAAGGAATTATTATATCACAGGCAATTTTTAAGTGGTACCATAAATTTGGCAGACAAATGATGTTTTTAACAAGTAATTATGGATAATATGACTAAGATCAAATAAGATAAATATATTGTTTTCATTCTGATATCACTTCCTGGCATTTTTCCTCAAACATGATGTTTATAGCATTGAACATTATGGTATTAGTTTTAAATTTTAATATTTATTATAACCTAACCTATAAAGTAACAGGTTGCCATATGTTATGTTTTTAGACAATCACCCTCATCCTCGCTTCCTCAGTTCTTTGTTTCCGCCTGCCCTATGTCCCTCACCACTTATACTAGTCTCTCTTCATTATTCTTACTTCTAGATTCATATCCCACATGCTCAATATCTTCCATACCACACTGTTTAAAACCCTACTCTCTAATCTCTCTAATCTCTGTGACGTATACCAGTTAAATGAACTCAAACCACCCACAGCTTCACATAAATACAAGTATATTAAAAGGAGATTCTTTGATCTCTTTGAAAAAGAACACATGGTATTTGCCTTTCTAAGTCTTTGTTACCTTACTCGGTTTAGTTTTCCTAGGGAGAATGAAGTACCATTGTGTATATTGTCACATTCTTATATATCTATGTATCAATGAATATTCATTATGATTCTCAATAAAAGAGCAATAGATTTATTTTTGAAAAACGATGAGAAAGCTCAGATAGAAAAGTCAAGAAACTAAGAAACTAAGAAACTAAGAAAATTTCAAAGATAAATATGACGAACATATTTGTGTTTATATTAACTGGAGCAGTGTGTGTTAAAGTTAATAAAGGATGTGGTATTTATAATATTTTTATACTAATAAAATGTAGAATATTCAATAATTTAGAGAATACTTATAAAATTGTTCATCACTAAGTTATATTTCCACTAAAACTGTAATCTTTTTATAAACTATTTTACATATATATATGTATATATATATATATTTTACCTTCAAAATAAAGAATATTAAGAAGTTAGTCATAAAATTCAATAACAACACCAAAGACAAATTATATGAATAACCAACAGACTAGGAGATATTGCAAACCTCTCCAGTTAAATTAAGAGACTTAGAAAAGTGATAGCATTTTAATAGAAAGGCACATGGCAAACAAGATACAATAAAATCCTGAAACTATACTAAGATGGTTACTATTCATTCCTATGTGCTAAGGTTTCATCAACAAGCATGGTACATGAAGATAATGTATATGTCAGAAAAATTAATTCATGTTTAACATAGTAACTTTCTTCATAAAACCCAAGCAGACACTTCTCTTTTTTGTTGCTTAAAAAGTATGTACAAAGCACGGCTTTTGATTATAACACTAATATTTCAAAACTATCATTAAATATGCAAAGATCTTAACACAAAACCCATAGTTTTCATAGCAACCATACAAACTTAAGAAGGAAAAGAAAACATTTTTAAGTACATAGATATGCGTAATGAAGTCCCCACCTTACCAGTAACAGATGGGTCAAATTTATTGTTCTATGTATTACATAGAATACTCTATCCCAGTTCATTGTTCCTTAGCATATGTTTTTCCTCATCTTTCTCTGTTACTTATCTTCTGAAAGCAGGTGGTATTTCTCATAAAATTAGTTCAAATCATCCAATCTTCACTCCAACAAAAAGAAGGTGTTGACATTAGAGGAAAACCAATTAAAGGTTCTCATTCTTTATTGTGCAAAATTTTATGTATGATTTTGTATGCTTAATATGCTTCTACACCTTAGTGATGACAATTCAAGATTGGCATGAAATCCATCATTCTTAATTCACAATGTAAAAGCCTTTAGCTAATCACAGAAAAGCCTTCAAAGTGTATTTACATAGGATTATTTAGTAAAAATTCAACTTATAGTTTAAGGGGAATAGTGATGTAAAACATCTTTTCTTACATTTTCGTTGCCTTCACAATGTAAAAGCCCTTTAGCTAATCACAGAAAAGCCTTCAAAGTGTATTTACATAGGATTATTTAGTAAAAATTCAACTTATACTTTAAGGGGAATAGTGATGTAAAACATCTTTTCTTACATTTTCGTTGCCTTCACAATGTAAAAGCCCTTTAGCTAATCACAGAAAAGCCTTCAAAGTGTATTTACATAGGATTATTTAGTAAAAATTCAACTTATAGTTTAAGGGGAATAGTGATGTAAAACATCTTTTCTTACATTTCCGTTGCCTTCACATTATTTTATAGCTAAGAGATTTCATTAGAATCAAGAAAGAATTGTTAACATCTTACTAAAATAAAATGAGAATTTTCTCTGTATAATACAGAACTTATTCTTGAGCATTTTTGTGACACTGTTTCTTTTATATCCCTGGCAGTACCAGAACTCACTATCTCTTTCACCTATTCTCTCTCTCTCTCTCTCTCTCTCTCTCTCTCTCTCTCTCTCTCTCTCTCTCTCTCTCTCTCTCTGTAGACCAAGCTTGCCTTGAACTTAGAGTTCGGCCTGCTTCTGCTACCCAGTGCTAAGATTAAAGGCCTGTGCCACCACACTCCGTGCTTTTCTACATCTTTAACAAGCTCTTGTCTGATTATATTCCAAATCTTATGAAGTTAGCTCCCTAAAGTACCTAGAAGAAATTCAGTATCAAAAATATATTTTGCACACCTAAATCCCTCGTCCCGAGTTGCTGATTGATCTACACACGTAGCAAGCTCTCTGAAGGAACTGAAAGACACAAAATTTTGCTTTCATTACAGGAATAAAGAAAAGGCCTGTTCACTGCACAATCTCATGATATCACGGAACAATTCTTCCAACACTACAAAGTGAAATCTTATAATGACTCCTGTACCTGAAGCCACAGTTTCTTTCCTTCTATTTAGTTGTGCTCATTGTCACCACCATTTCATTATAACCAGGTTTAACCCAAAGGTATTCTCTGCCCCAAGAATTCATTTCTACTATATTGACATATTCAGTCATGTTCAGTTAAATTTAAGCACTGACCACACCAAAGTGAGGATTTATATAATATCCAACAGAAACATAGGAAGAAATGCTACAAAAATAAATTTATACTGAATAAATAATCAAAATGTGTTTTATTTGTTGTAACACAACATCTATCCATTTTCGTTGTATTGATTGGTTCTGGGTATATTCACAAGCCAAGAAAATTGTATTTAAGCCCGGAAAAAACTTTTGAGATTTAGTTCTCTCTTTTATATAGACTATGAAGACTAAACTTAGATATCAATGCTTAATAGAAAGCAATTTTACATGTTGTGTCATTTCACTATTTCTCAGATTTTTTTTGTATAATTGAAAGTGTATAGCTAAATCTTGTTATTTAATATTTTTCCCACTTCATTTCAATTTCTACTTTAACTCTGAGTAATAAGTCCAAATGGGATCTGATTACATATATTGGCCCTGTACGATTTTTTTAAAAATTATAAGGTAAAGTTTTATATGCTAGAAAGTACACTTTTGAGAGTACATTACACTAGAAATTTAGTTCATTCTTTTTCATTAGTTTTGTCTGAAAGACTATTATTTACAAATTTGTTTTAAATTTTTAGAAGTATTGTGTGTGTTTGTTTGTTTGTCTGTGAGTATGCCTGTTTGAGTATACATACATACATACATGTATATCTTTGACAATTCAAATATAATAAGACCAGAGAAAGTAGCTTGAGTGTTATTGATAATTTATGGACACTGAATTTTTGTATATGCTGTATATGTAACCTTGAAAACATGTACTGTATATTTTTCAAAAGCATTGTTTAAATATGTATACTACATGAAGCACACTAATTGCAGTTTTAGCCTTTTCCACACTAATTTTATCTCTTTAGATGTCTAGGAAGAAATACACGGAAGCATGAATCATCTCTTAACTCCAAATGTAGGTAGACTCTATGATATATTTTGCTTTTGTACATGATTGCTCACCTTTAGTTCATAAATTATATATTTAATTTGCTCTATTTATGTTACAAAGGTGTGGCACATTGCTTTTGTAATGTGTGGCACATTGTATATATGTATTCGTTGATAACTTCCTTCTGTCAACAAACATTAAGAATAAATGATTTATAAACATTATTACAAAATCTAAGATCATTCAGTTTCTTCCATAATCAAATACCAAAATGCATAAATATAGAAAGAATTTCCTGATTTTGACTATTAACAGAAATATTTGATGTACCATTCCTATAAATAAATTTTGATATATCCATTAAAATTTCTTCAATGAGTAGTTTAAATATTAATGAAGGTAAGTATAGACATATTGTTAGTATATTTGAATCACAAATATGTCAGTATTTTACATAGCCAAATATGCATAAACATGTAATTTTACACCTGAATTCCATAAACGTGCATTTATATATTTCCACTCAAAATCAGCTGGGTCCAACTTACACGCATTCTCACAATTATACTCTTACACACACACATATGCATTCATTCTTGTAATTACATATTTAAACAGACATCCTTACTTTCATATGCATAGGGAGCAAGAGACCAAGCACCAGTGCAGAATGATGAGGTCCAATCTTTATTACATAAAGAAAAAAATCACTTCGACCCTTTTAATGCTAAGTGAATTAAACCCAAGTGTGTAAGAGAAAAGCCTTGTTCCTTTTGATAAGAGTAAGCCTGCATTGCTATTAAGAAATGACATGTTCTGTCCCATGGTAAGGAGAAACCTGCCTGCACCTTCTGTTCTTTCCAGCTTCTTCTCTTTTCCTCTTCTCCTCTGCATTCTGCAGATTGCCCTCTTATGTTACTTATAGTATTTACATTATTCCTCTCTACATTTCTTCTCAGCCCAGATATTTTTGGCTCAGTTCTACTAAGCTCAGTTCTCCTTAAGTCAAAGCTGACTTTTCAGCTCTGTCCATCTCCAGGTCAGTCCACCTGTCTCTGTCCTTCCAGTTCAGTCCTTCTCTCTCAGTCCTTCTGTGTGACTTCTCTTTCTCCTCAGAACTTAAACATCTTTAAGAATATATGATCCCATATTACAATGTTCATCACAAGTTCATATGAAAGATCAAGCATAAATTGAAACATAATTTACAACCGAGAATTTTTACATCAATATCCATCAAGAGTAATTATCTGGCGAAACATTCATCACCTGTGTCAGCTCCACAGGCTCACTGAAGATCCAAAACCATAGTTGTTAGTGATGTTATATATAGATAAACCCAGTTAATATCTTATATTAACTGTCCTTGCACCTGCAACAAATCATTTGTTTTCTTTTTATGACTCTTGATAACTGTATTGCAACATCATGGAATGTGTTCTTAGTAGGAGAAAGTCTGTTTACTATCTCAGAAAAATTAACTGTTGACACCAGGGACACCGGCAGAATTGTCACTGCAATTTTGACTATTAGAAAGGGACTTATACGGGTTCGGGGTTTAGCTCAGTGGTAGAGCACTTGCCTAGCGAGCGAAAGGCCCTGGGTTCAGTCCCAGCTCTGAAAAAAAGAAAAAGAAAAAAAAATAAAGAGACTTATAGCAGTCCCACTATAATAGAGATTAATAACCATTGATATAATTTTAGGAATTATTGTAGAATCATTATTAAGACTAAAGAATTCATCTATTTGCCTGTATAGTATCACTACGGGACAGTAAAACTTCGTATGACTGCAGAGATCTGCTCCAAAGGGGTGTGCTATTACTGAATGATTGTTATATATGTCTAATAATAACAACAGGAATAGCATTTAATAGCGTAAACTTTCCCAAAATGAATCCCTTACAACTTTGCTTAATAAGGGAGAACGAGTTGTAGATTATAAAATAATCCGAAGCTGTGTATCTCAGGATGATCACCTGCTAGTTATTAGCCTGTCCTGTTATGGGTCCTGACACTTTCTTCTCAGTCTTACATAGTACCTTCTCAAAAACTGACAATCTGATCCATCATAAAACAGGCCTCAAGAGATACAAGAAGTTTGAATTAATCCCATGCATCCTATGAGATCACTACAGACTAAGAATGGTATTCAATAACAACAAAAACAACCATAGTCCCACATATACATAGTAGCTGAAGAATGATTTACTCGATGAGAACTTGTTCAAGGAAAAAATAAAGAAAAAAAATTAAAGACATTTCAGATTTTAATGAAAATGAAGGCATAACTTGGGAACACAAAAAAGCAATGCAAGAGGAAAACTCATAGCTCTGAGAGCCTCCACAAACAAACAGAAGCTATGATACACTAGCAGTTTGATAGAACACCTGAAATCTCAGAACCAATAAAAATCCAAAGACTAGACAGCAGGAAATAATCAAACTCAGGACTGAAATCAACCAAGTAGAAATGAAAGGAATTATATAAAGAATCAACAAAACCAGGAGCTGGCTCTTCGAAAAATCCAGAAATAGGTAAATCCCTTATATTCAAATTAAAAATAACAAAATCAGAAATGAAATAGAGATATAACCAAAGAAAGTGAGGAAACTCAAAAAATTATCAGATCCTTGTATAAAAGCCTATACTTAACAAGTGTGAAAGTAAGGATTCAATGGATAAATTTCTAGAGAGATATAAGGTACCAAAGTTGAATCAGAATCAGATAAACCACCTAAATTCTCCCATAACTTGTAAAGTAGTAGAAGCAGTCATTAAATGTCTCCCAACCAAAAGATCCCAGGACCAGAAAGGATTAGTACAGAATTCTCTCAGACCTTCATAGAATATCTAATACCAATATTCTCCAAACTATTCCACAAACTTGAAATAGAACGAACACTACACAATTCCTTCTCTGATGCCACAATTATGCTTACAACTAAAGCAAACAAAGACCCAAAAAAGAAAGAGAATTTCAGACCAATTTATTCATGAATATCCCTGCAAAAATTCTCAGTAAATTTCTTGCAAGTCAAATCCAAGAACACATGAAAACAATGATCCATCATGATCAAGTAGGCTTCATCCCAGAGATACAGGGATGGTTCAATATACAGAACCTGATCACTAATCAAACTAATCCCACTATAAAAACAAATTCAAAGAAAACAAAACAAGCAATCATTTCATTAGATGCTGAGAAAGCATTTTACAGAACGTAGCCCTTCATGTTACAAGTCTTGGAAAGATCAGAAATTCAAGGACCATACTGAACTCAATAAAAGCAATATACAGCAAACCAGAGGCCAATATCAAACTAAATGGAGAAAAACTTAATGCAATCCCACTACAATCAGGAACTAGACAATGATAACCACTCTCTCCCTACCTTTTCAATATAGTATTCAAAGCCCTAGCCAGAGTAAACAGAAAACAAATGGATGTAAAGGGATACATATTGCAAAGGAAATTTTCAAAATGTCACTACATGCAGATGTTGTGACCCGACAATTTCCACCAGTGAATTTCTAAGCAGATAAACAGCTATAGCAGAGTGGAAGAGTTTAAAATTGATTCAAACAAATCAGTATCCTGCCTCTGCTCAAAAGAGAAATAGGCTGAGAAAGAAATTACAGAAAAGACACCTTTGACAATAGTGAAAAAACTTATAAAATACCTCTGTGTGACTCTAACCAAGCAAATGAAAGATATACATGACAAGAACACAACTGTATGAAAAAAATAAATTGAAGAAGATCTCAGAAATTAGAAAGATCTCCCATGTTCATGTATTGGCAGTTTTAATATTGTAAAAATGGCCATCTTGCCAAAAGCAACCTACAGATTCAATGCAATCTCCATCAACATTACAACTGATTTCTTCACAGACATAAAAATGGCAGTTTGCAAATTTATATGGAATAAAAAAAATCCCAGGATAGAGAAAACTATTCTTAAAAATAAAATCATTTGGGGAAATCGCTATCCCTGAGCTCAAGTTGTATTACAGAGCAATGGTGAGGAAAAACTGTATTGTATTGGTATTGAGACAGTCAGGTATAACAATGGAATAGAATGTAAGACCCAGAAATGAACCCACACAGCTATGGCCACTTGATAATTAACAAAGGATCTAAAACCATACAGTGGAAAAAAAAGATAGCATTTTTTAAAAATTGTGCTGTTTCAACTGAAGGGCAGAAGGTAGAAGAATGCAAATCAATCCATTCTTATCTCCTTGTACAAAGATCAAGTAAAACTGGGTTAAAGAACTCCAAATAAAACCAGATACACTGAAACTAATTGATGAAAAGCAGGGGAAAGCGTCAAACAGATTGGTACTGGGGAAAATTTCCTCAATAGAACACCAAAGGCTTTTGTTCTAAGATCAAAAATTGAAAAATGAAACTTCATAAAATTTCAAAGTTTCTCTAAGACACAGAACACTGTTATTACTTCCATACAGCAACTAACAGATTGGGAAAAGATCTTTACCAATCCTATATCCGATGGAGTGCTAATATCCAATATATACAAAAAAACTCAATAAGCTATCCTCCGGAGAATCAAATAACCCTATTTAATACTGGGCTACAGTTCTAAACAAAAATTCTCAACTGATGAATATTGAATGGATGAGAAGCACCTAAAAATGTTCAACATCCTTACTCATTGGGGAAATGCAAATCAAAACAATCCTGAAATTCTACCTCATACCAGTCAGAATGGCTAAGTCAAAAAAGTCAGGTGACAACAGTCTCTGTCAAGGATGTGGAGAGAAAGGAAAACTTTTTCACTGTGGAAATTACAAGCTCTTAAAATCACCCTGGAATCCAGGCTGGAGCTTCTTCAGAAAATTGAACATAGTATTTACTACCTGAGGATCCAGCTGTACCATTGGATGACATATACCCAAAACTTGCTCCAACCTACAACAAGGACACATGCTCCACTATGTTCAGAGCAGCCTTATTTATAACAGACAGAAGCTGGAAAGAACCCAGATGTCCCTCAAAAGAGGAACAGATTGATATAATGTGGTACATTTACACAATGGTGTGGTATGCAGCTATTAAAAAGAATGACTTCATGAAATCCATACGGAAATGGATGAAACTAGAAAATATAATCCTGAGTGACATAACAAAAACACAAATAAATGCACATAGCATGCCCTCACTAGTAAGTGAATATTAGCCCAAGAGCTCATGATATCCACCATAAACTCATATGCACTCTGAAGCTTAACAAGAAAGGACAAAGGGGGATTGCTTCATTAACAATTAGAAGGGGGAAGAAAATTTTCATGGGAGTCAGATGGAGGAATCACCCTGTGTGGGAGAGGGGAGTGAAATAGAAAATTAGGAGATCAGGATAAGATGTTGGAAGAAACAGGGAAAAAAACAGAGGACCAGGAAAATTAGTATAGAGAGAAGGAACAGTTGAGGATGGGGGTAACCTCTAGGATAAACCAGATACTAGGAATGCGACAGGTTCCCTGGACCCAATACTGATGACATTGGCCAACATCAACAATAACACTGAAATTAACCTGAAGACACCACCTCCAGTAGATAGACATGGCCCCCAGTGTAAGGATGGGACCACTCACCCATCTCAAATATATTCAGAGTTATCCTGTCTAATGGAATTGCAGAGGGGAAAGTGGGGCAGAGGCTGAAAGAAAGGCCATCCAGAGATCTGCAGACACCAACCTGGACACTGTTGCTGCTGCTGATATGTGCTTGCAAACAGGAGTCTGATATGCCTGTCCTCTGAGAGGCTTTGCCAACACCTGACTGAGACAGATGCAGATATTCACAGCTAACCATTGAACTGAACCTAGAGATCCCAATGGAAGATGTAGGGGAAGGGCTGAAGGGGCTGAAGGGGATCGTTATTAGAGATAGAACAACGATATCAATTAACCAGACCCCTCAGGGAACCCATGGACCTAACCACCAACCATTGAATATACATGTTCTGGTACCCTACATATGTAGCAGAGAATTGCCTCATCTCACATCAGTGGAAGGGGAAGCAGTTGGTATTTGGTAGCTTGATGTCCCAGAGAAGAGCGAATCTAGAGGGGTGAGGTAAGAACGACTGGGGGTGTTGGGGACGCACGCTCTTAGAGACAAAGACGAAGAGTATGTGGTGGTGGGGATTATAGAGGCGGACCGGAAAGGGGGCAATATTTGAAATGCAAAGAAATACAATTGTTAATAATAGTAATAATAAAGGCAACTGCATACGATATCAAGACATATTTAGAATTTCAATATATGTGATTAGAGAAAATACTTTACATTGTGTAGCATACTCAGTATTTCAAAAATATCATCACGGAAAGAATATTAAGAGCTTTGGGACAAGAAAAAATAGTGATACATCAAGGCAGAAGCATCACAGTAATATCTGGAACTCAAATGGAATTCTAATATCAATCCCATGCATTCAATGCTCTATACAAATCCTATCACATGTTCATTCCCTAAAAAAATCCACCAGTGATTTTCTAGTCCCTGCAGTCTCTGAGGATCAAGGGTCTGGATCAACCTTTCCCATTCGGTTATGAGGCTCCAAGACACATCACTGCACCACAGATGGCCTCTGGTTAGAGGGATCTACCGTGTTGTAAGTGTCGCTTGACCGCACAGTGTCCTAAGCACCCCTTGCCCTTTCCATTCATGTTGCTCCTTCCCGAATCCCTTGTCTTGGCCCCTGACAGTGGGCACAATAGCAGATAGCACTCTGGACACAAAGGAAGAGATTCGACAGGGTTCCTCCTCATTCAGAAAGCTTGGATGATCGCCCCGCAACTACAAGCAGAAATGACAAGTGAAGCAGCTCCTGACTGCCTGGTGCAGACCTCGCGACTGCCCCTTGCAGAACTCGCTACTGCCCCATGCAGACCTCGCTACTTCCCTGTGCAAACTCGATGACAGCTCCTCTCGAGCTTTGGATGTTTCCTGAGATCAATGGTCACTCGAGATTTCCCTGCTTTGCCTTCCGGAATTGTCCACAGTTCTCGGAAGATAGAGAGACATACTCAAAGGATACAGCTCAACTGATGCTTACCATGACTCACCACTGGCAAGTACATTCACTGCCCCTTCACATGGTAGTAGCCGATTCGACATTTCTTGTTCAATTTCCTTAAAGACTAAACGACCAGATGTGAGGAGAGAGGCCAGCGACCCTCATCCCGGACTTCACCCTCTGACCATGCACCAACGATTTCTCAGCCTCCACGGCCTGGGAACCCTTCAGTGTCCCCCAAGATGACAACAACACCTGAGTGCAACAGTGGAATCAGTTGAAGGATTCCCAGCCTCCACAGCCTGGAAGCCCATTCAGTGTCCCCCAAGATGATTACAACACCGGACTCCAATGGGGGAAGCATTTTAAGGGTTCCCAGCCTCCACAGCCTGGAAGACCTTCGGTGTCCCCCAAGTGGATTATAACTTCCTACCACAGTGGGGGAAGCAATTGAACACCAGAGACCCGAGCGACTTTGCACCTCCCGGACTACTTAGAAGGGCTCGGGACAAGTTCAGATGCCCAAAACCCTATGAAGATCAGAGATTCAAAAAACCTGATGCTCGTGTTACAGAAAACCTGCAGAAACCCAAAGATCATATAAAGGCTTCAGTCAATAAGAGGGACCTAGACTCCAGAAGGGAACTGACAGAGAAGAAGAAATGGACAGTTCCACTTACTCTGAGGGTTTCTGAGGGCATGAGTAATACACTGACCAAGGATAGCAGATCACTGAGAAACCCACTGACTAGGAATATCAGAAGATCTGCTTTACATCCTGCTACCCGAAAAAGAGTGGCCTCATCTAAGTTCCCATTCTTGGTTCTTGGGAAGATGAAAAAAAAAAAAAAAGTAAAGAAAAGAAAAGCGGGTTATGTCTACTGGGATTGAGGAACATGTGGACTAGGACGAGTTGGTAGCCAGAGTGCCTGTAACATCTACAAAACACAATACTGGAGAGAATAGTAAAAGACTCAAAGAATATCACACTGTGCCTGGGCCACTTTTTGCTGACTCTTATACTGACAAATTGGGACAGGTACTTTCCCCACACATTCCAGGTTCCCAACATCCTTCCCTATCTAGACATGGAGAACTTGGATCTCCCATTTTTCCCCAAGATGTTCCTACCCACCCAGGACTTTCCGGAAATAACCAAATGGTTCCAATGTTCTATAGGGTTATTCCACATTTGCCCAGGTGTCCAAAATTCCTCCCACAGATCCTGAAAGGAAAATCATACATTCTCCTCTTCCAGAGGGAGTATCTTTTTTTCTTCCATCTTTATTAAATGGAGCATTTCTTATTTCCATTTCAAATGTTATTCCCCTTCCAAGTTTCCCCGTTAACATTTTCCTAGCCCCTCCCTCTCCCCTTCTATAGGGGTTTTCCTCTCCCGATCCACCCACACATTACTGCCCTTCTCCCAAAAATGCCATTCACTGGGGGTTCATTCTTGGGAGAACCAAAGACTTCCCCTTCCACTGGTGCCCCTAATAGGCATTCATTGATACCTGTGAATTTGGAGTTCAGGTCAGTTCATGTATAGGCTTGGGTAGTGGCTTAGTCGGTTGAACCTAGGTTTGGTTGGCATTTTTGTTCAGATGGGGTCTCAAGACCATTAACTCTTTCAGGCCTTGCTCTGATTCCTTTAGCAGGGGTCGCATTCTCAGTACAGTGGTTTGCTGCTGACATTTGCCTAAGTATTTGCTGTATTCTGGCTGTGTCTCTCAGGAGAGATCTACATTGGTTCCTATCAGCCTGCATTTCATTGATTCATCCTTTTTACCTAGTTTACTGGCTGTATATGTATGGGCCCCATGTGGGGAAGGCTCTGAGTGCGTGTTCCTTCTGCCTCTGTTCTACAATTTGCTTCCCTATTCCCTGACAAGGGTATTCTTGATCCCCTTTTAAAGAAGGAGTGAAGCATTCACATTTTGGTTCTGTGCATCTAGGGTAATTCGAGCATTTGAGCCAATAGCACTTATCAATGAGTGCATACCATGTATGTGATTCTGTGATTGGATTACCTCACTCAGGATGATATTTCCAGTTCCATTCATTTGCCTATGAATTTCATAAAGACATTGTTTTTGACAGCTGAGTAATATTCCATTGTGTAGATGTACCACATTTTCTGTATCCATTTCTCTGTTGAAGGCATCTCGGTTCTTAGCTTCTGGCTATTATAAATAAGGCTGCTATGAAAATAGTGGAGCATGTGTCTTTATTATATGAAGGGACATCTTTTGGGTATATGCCCGAGAGAGGTATAGCTGGGTTCTTAGGTAGTTCAATGTCCAATTTTCTGAGGAACATCCAGACTGATTTCCAGAATGGTTGGACCAGTCTGCAATCCCACCAACAATGGAGGAGTGTTCCTCTTTCTCCACATCCTCGCCAGCATCTTCTGTCACCTGAGTTTTTGATCGTAGCCATTCTCACTGGTTTGAGGTGAAATCTCAGTGTTGTTTTGATTTGCATTTCCCTTGTGTGTAAAGATGTTGAATATTTCTTTAGGTGTTTCACTGACATTCGATATTCTTCAGCTGTGAATTCTTTGTTTTGCTCTGAACCCCATTTTTCAATAGGGTTATTTGTCTCCTGCAGTCTAACTTCTTGTTTTCTTTGCATATTTTGGATATTACCCTTCTATCTGTTGTAGGATTGGTAAAGATCTTTTTTCTATCTGTTGGTTGCCATTTTGTCCTAAGAACAGTGTCCTCTGCCTTACAGAAGCTTTGCGGTTTTATGAGATGGCATTTGTTGATTCTTGATCTTAGAACATGAGCCTTTGGTGTTTTGTTCAGGAAATTTTCTAAAGTGCCCATGTGTTCCAGATGCTTCCCCACTTTTTCTTCTGTTAGTTTGAGTTTATCTGGTTTGAAGTGGAGGTCCTTGATCCAGTTGGACTTTAGCTTTTTACAGGGCAGTAAGAGTGGGCCAATTTGCCTTCTTCTACATACTGACCTCCAGTTGAACCAGCACCACTTGCTGAAAATGCTATCTTTTTTTCCATTGGATGGTTTTGGCTCTTTCTCAAAAATTAAGTGACCATGGGAGTATGGGTTAAGTTCTGAGTCTTCTATTCTATTCTACTGGTTGATTTGCCTGGCTCTGTCTCAGTGCCATACAGTTTTTATCACTGTTGCTCTGTAATACTAGAGTTCAGGGATAGTGATTCCCAAGGAAGTCCTTTTATTGTTGATGATAGTTTTCGCTATTCTGTGTTTTTTGTTATTCCAGATGAAATAATGAATTGTACTGTCTAACTCTACGAAGAATTGGATTGGAATTTTGATGGGGATTGGAATTAATTTGTAGGTTGCTTTTGGTATAATGGCCATTTTTACTATATTATTCCTGCCAGTTCATGAGCATGGGAGATCTTTCCATCTTCTGAAATCTCCTTCACTTTCTGCAGAGACTTGAGGTTCTGCTCATATGCTCATATCTTTTACTTGCTTGGATAAAGTCACCTTGAGATATTTATATTATTTGGGGCTATTGTGAAGGTTGTCATATGCCTAGTTTCTTGCTCTGCTAGTTTAGCTTTTGTGTAGAGTTACTTTTATACCCAGCCACTTTGCTAAAATTGTTTATCAGGCTCAGTAATTATCTTGTGAAACTTTTGAGGTCACTAAGTATACTATCATATCATCTACAAACAGTGCTATTTTTACTTCTTCCTTTCCAGTCTATATACCTTTGACCTCCTTTTGTTGTTTGCTTCCTCTGGCTAAGACATCGTGAACTACATTGTATAAATTGTGAGAGAGTGGACAGCCTTGTCATGTCCCTGATTTTAGTGGGATTGCTTCATGTTTCTCTCCATTTAATTTAATGTTAGCTACTGGTTTGCTGTATATGATTAGGAAAGGTCCTTATGTTCCTATAATTTCCAGGACTCTTATCATGAAGTAGTTTTGAATTTTTTCAAATGTTTTCTCAGCATGTAATGAAAGGATCATTGGGTTTTTATCTTTGAGTGTGATTATATAGTGGATTATGTTGATGGTTTCTATATACAAAACCATCCCTGCATGCCTGGGATAAAACCTACATGATCATGATGGATGATTGTTTTGATGTGTTCTTGGACTCAGTTTGCAAGACTTTATCGAGCATTTTTGCAACGATATTCATAACGGAAATTGCTCTGAAGTTTTCTTTTTTGTTGGGTCTTTGTGTGGTTTATGTATAAGAGTAATTGTGGCTTCATAAAAGGAATTCGGTAGTGCTCCACCTGTTTCAAATTTGTTGTATAGTTTGGACAGTATTGGTATGAAATGTTCTATGAATATTGGATAGATTTCTGAACTAAACCCATCTGATCTTGGACTCCTTTTATGTTGGGAGGCTTTTAATGATTGCTTGTATTTCTTAACAGTTATTGGTTGTTTAAACGGTTTTTCTGTTCCTGATTTAGCTTTGGTACCTGGCATTTGTCTAGAAAATTGTCCTTTTTCTCCATATTTTCAAGTTTTCTTGAATATGGGCATTTGTAGGACAATCTGATAACTTTTTTTTAAATTATTTTTTCAGAGCTGGGGACCGAATCCAGGTCCTTGTGCTTGCTACACAAGTGCTCTACCATTGAGCTAAATTCTCAACCCCCGATAAATTTTATAATTTGCTCTGATTCTGCTGTTATTTCTCCATTTCCATTTATGATTTTGTTATTTTGGAAACACTCTGTGTGCCCTCTGGTTAGTCTGGCTATGGGTTAATGTATCCTGTTGATTTTCTCAAAGAACCAGCATTTGGTTCTCTTCATTCTTTGTATAGTCCCCTTTTTTTCTACTTGGTTGATTTCAGCTCTGAGTTTGATTATTTCCTGCCTTCTACTACACCTGTGAATATTTGCTTCTTTTTGTTCTTGAGTTTTAGGTGTGCTGTCAAGCTGCTGCTGTATGCTCTCCCCTGTTTCTATATGCAGGCACTCAGAGATATGAGCTTTCCTTTTAGTATAGCTTATATTAGTCCCAAAAGTTTGGGTATATTGTACCTTAATTTTCATGAAATTCTAAGAAGTCTTTAATTTCTTTCTTCATTTCTTCCTTGACCAAGTTATCATGGAGTAGAGCATTGTTCAACTTCCATGTATATGTGGGTGTTCTTTCCTAATTGTTATTGAAGAACAGTTTTAGCCCATGGAGTCTGGTAGGATTCATTGGATTATTATTATCTTTCCATATTCTTTTAGGCCTGGTTTTTGATTGATTATATGATCAATTTTAGAGAAAGTGTCATGAAGTGGTGAGAAGTTATATCCTTTTGTTTTATGATAGAATGTTCTAAAATATCTGTTAAGTCCATTTGGTTTATAACTTCTGTTAATCTGTCTATGTCTCTGTTTAATTTCTGTTTCCCTGATCGGTCTAATGATGAGAGTAGGGCGTTGAAATCTCCTGCTATTATTATTTGCGGTGCCATATGTTCTTTGAGCTTTAGTAAGGTTTCTTTTATGTATGTAGGTGCCTTTGTATTTGGAGCATAGATATTTATGATTTAGAGTTCATCTTGGTGGATTTTTCCTTTGATGAATATGAAGTGTCCTTCCTTATGATTTTTAATGACTTTTGGTTGAAAGTAGATTTTATATGATATTAGAATCGCTACTCCAGCTTGCTTCTTCAGGCAATTTGCTTGGAAAGTATTTATCCAGCCTTTTACTCTGAGGTAGTGTCTGTCTTTGTCTCTGAAGTGTGTTTCCTGTAGTTCAAAACGCTGGGTCCTCATTACATATCAAGTTTGTCAATCTGTGTATTTTTAGTGGGAAATTGTGTCCATTGAAGTTGAGAGATATTAAGGATTAGTGATGGTAACTTTCTCTTATTTTCATATTGAAGGTTAGTTTACGTTTGTGTGCTTCTCTTTGTTTTGTTGTGAAAAGATTAATTTCTTGCTTTATCTATGATTTTACCTGACTCCTTGTATTGGGGTTTGCCAGTTAGTTTCCTTTGTCTTACTCGATATGTAAAAATATATTGTGTAAATTTGGTTTTGTCATGGAATATCTTGGTTTCTCCAGCTATGTTAATTGAGAGTTTTGCTAGATACAGTAACCTGGGCTGGCCTTTATGTTCTCTTAGTGTTTGTATGACATCTGTCCAAGATCTTCTGGGTTTCATAGTCTCTGGTGAGAATTCTGGTGGAATTCTGACAGCTTTGCTTTTATATGTTATTTAACCTTTCCCTTTACTGCTTTTAATATTTATATTTCTTTTGTGAATTTGGTGTTTTGACTTTTATGTGATTGGATTATTTCCTTTTCCATTCCAGTCTATTTGGAGTTCGAGTTCGGTAGGCTTTGTGTACGTTTATGGACATCTCTTCCTTTAGATTATGGAAGTTTTCTTTTATAATTTTGTTGAAGATATTACTGTCCCTTGATGTTGGCAGTCTTCACTCTCTTCCATCCTGTTATCTTTAGGTTTTATCTTCTCATTGTGTCCTGGATTTCCTGTATGTTTTGGGCTAGGAGTTTTTTTCGGTTTTACATTATCTTTGACAGTTGTGTCAATGTTTTCTATGGAATCTTCTGCTCATTAGATTATGTGTGCTATCTCTTTTATACTGTTGGTGATTCTAACATCTGTGACTCCTGGTCTCTTTCCTAGGTTTTCCATCTTCAGGGTTGTCTTCTTCTGTGTTTCTTTATTGTTTCTATTTCCATTTTTAATTCCGGGATGGTTTTGTTCATTTCCTTCTCCTGTTTTGTTGTTTTCCCAGTAGCTCTTAAGGTACCTTTTTGTTCCCGCTTTATAGGATTCTACCTGTTTACTTCTGTATTTTTTTACTGTCCTGTATTTTCTTACGGAAGTTGTTTATGAACTTATTAACATCCCCCATGGTTATGATAAAATGTGAACTTAAATCTAGATCTTGCTTCTCTGGTGTGTTTGGATATCCAGTGTTTGCTTTTGTGGGAGATTTGGGCTCTGAATGAGCCTAAGTAGTCTAGATTACTGTTGTTTGAGTTCCTGTTCTTGCCTCTAGCCATCAGGTTGTCTCTGGAGTTAGCTTGTCTTGCTCTTTATGACAGTGACTTGACAGTCCTGTATGCTCGTGTGTCAGGACAGCTGTAAACCTGTTTTCCTGATTTCTTTTAGCCAGTTATGGGAACAGAGTATTCTGCTCTCAGCCGAGTAGTTTCTCCTGTCCACTGGCTTTCAGCTCTCCCTGTGGGCAGGAACCAGAAGGAAATTCACATACTTCTCCTAGGTCCTTCTGTGCGGGTGGGGGCACAGAAGGCACAAGGTGTTTCCCTCTTGAGACAGGAATCTGGGGATAGAATAGTATCCTCTGGTTTCCCAGGAGTGTCCGCTCCTCTGAAAGTATAGTTCCCCCACCCTCTGGATTTGTGTGCAGTGAGCTATTCATCCAGTTCATTTCAGATCCAGGCACAGTCTGGGACATGGTGCTCCTACAGTTTTACTCCTCTATATTCCTGGGTCCAGTAGCACTATGCTCTTTTGTCTGGGGCCAGAGATGTGGGTAACAGTGGGAAGACATTGGAGCCTCTTTTCCTTGTAGGCTCAGTATTGTGCACAATACTGGATAATCAGCTCTCTCTCCCACAGCGTCTAGGAGCAGAGAGCTCTGGGCCAGGATGACGAGTTTCAGGAGAAAGCTAGAAACTGGAAGTGCCTGGTCCCAGAAGAGTTCTGCCTTTGCTTGTTCTGAGTCCACCAGTCAGGTCACTTAGAGCAGAAAAGTTGGATTTACCACTGGTCTCAGGCCAGAAGTCATTCCACAGCTGACTTTCAGCTCTCTATGAGAGCCACAAGCAGAAATGTCCTACCCCTACTGCTCCTAGGTCCCTATGCACAGGAGGCCCAGTTGGAGCTAGGTGGTTTTCAGGGGTTTCCACCCCTCTGATGCTCTAAGTCTTCCAATCCCATGAGATTTGGGTGTAGGATGCATTTTGGACTAAACCAGATAAAGATGCAGTTTGGACTGCAGGGCTCCTGTACCTTGACTCCTACTATATTCATGTATCCAGAGGCACTGTGCAGTTTCCTCTTGGGCTAGGGATGTTGGCACAGGTGGGCAGAAGTGGCAGTCTCTCCTTCCCTGAGGTCCCAGTATTGCCCACTCTTCTGGGTGATCAGCTCTCTGTCACACAGAGATTCCAGAGGAGTTTCAAATGTTCATTCCCTATCCTGTAGGTCTCTAATCATTCCAATTTTCCTCCAAAGTGTGATGGACAAGACCCCTCTGGTCAAGGGGAGGTACAACAGGCCCCATCAGAAAAAGAGGGCTGCAAAACTACTTCTCTTAAAGGTAATCTCAGTGATTATTCATATTCCACAAATGGATTAATACATGTCCCCTCTCCACCGGAGACTTTAATACCGTTGATAGCTGCCAAAGCAGGGCAGAGAGCTATGTCCAATCCGAAAGACAGTCAAAGATGTCCCCAATCTACATCAAAGTGCCTAATGCTATCTGCTTAGGGTAAAGCGAATTTTAAACCTGATTCTGCTGAAAGAGGGGGTTTCAGAACTTCCCTATTAAACCAAGAGGAACTTAAAAGCCCTCCACTATTAAAAATGAGATTAAATCATCACTTATGGTCCAGAGTGACAAAATGCAGTCACAAATCCCAAAGTGAAACTCATAACGCACATACCAGCCCAAGCAGAGACAAAACTTTCTGCATGTACAACATTAGATCAAGGACCATTGACAATTTCAGAAGGGGCTCTTCAGTGTTCCATACCAAAGCAAGATGTGGTAGAAAATTCTGAGTCCACCAAAGGAACTCTTGTGCCTTCAGCATATAAAAAATATGATCTAGCACCCTCACCATCTCCCCCAGTACTTACAATGTCACTATACAACAGAGAATTATTCAAATATCCTCTACCACCGAAAAGGTCCCTCCTGACTTGTCATCAGGCCCAAAAGAACCAAGTTTATCAAAACACACAGTCAATGAGCCATGCAGACTCCATATTTATACAAAGTGCAGAGAAGATACAACATCCCCTACCTCCTCAAGGGACTCTAGGTCATTCTGTCCTGTAAGGAGAGGCTCCAAATTTTTCCACATATACAGCAGAGATGCTAGCATTTCCCAAAACTTAGCAGAATTCTCTGAGTAGTACTCTATCTCTTAAAGAGACTGTGGGAGAAGAAACATCTACAAAAGGAGTTCTACCCACAGCCACATATGTAGAAATGGCTTGCCGATGTGACACATGTACAAAAGATGTTCTAGGACATATTCCATCTGTAGAGAAGGTTATGGATTCAACCATATATGAACCAGGAGTGGGGGAACATGATAACGAAATACCAGTGTCTGTACCATCCTCAACAGCTGAGGAAAGGGATTGCTTGGATTGCATTTGTGAAAAAGAATGGATATGACCTCTGCTAACTTCACAAGTGTCTATACAAACTTCTTAATCTCCTCAAGTTCAGCCAACATCCACAAATACAAAAGACGCTACAGACTCTTCCAAATATTCCCAAAGGGTGTCCAGTCCTTCTTTATACCCACAAGCAGACCCAGAACATCTGCAAAATACTTCTAAGGCTCTGGATTTTACCTTATCTCCTGAAGGTGCCTTCGAAGCCGTTTTGCCTATCAAGCAGGCTAGGGAACCTGACACTTCTATATGAAAGTCTGATTCCATTTCTCCCGCAGAAGAAAATTTTCTTGGAACTTCCACAATTACACAACGATGTGTAGAAACATCCTTATCTGCTCATGAGGCTCCCAGATCTTTCACATATGTCCATGATGCTCTAGAAGAAGTCACATCTTCAGAGGTAGCTCTAATACCTAACCACCATTCTGATGTCACAGTCAGGATTTCTATACATATACATGATACATTAAGACCTTCCTCATCTGAGAAGGATGTCTGAGGATCTACTGCAGCTGAACAGCATGCTTTACAACTATCCCTGTCTACCCAAGTAGATTTATATCACATGTGCACTCTGGGAAGAAATAGATTGCATTCTCCCTCTACCATAGTGGACCATAAGCATCCAGTCTCTAGAAACACAGGGTTAAGATTTGATCCTTCGGATGGAGTCTTGAGAACTTTCTCCTCTGAGGAAGACAGTTGTGAATTGGGATATTGTGTCATCTTCTGGAAACAAAGAGACACCAAAAGATACAACTACTCCTCAGGTGAGTCCCACACATTCTCCATCTGTCCATAGGCCCTTGGAATTTTCCAAAAATGACGAAGGAATTTTGGAAAGTTGCCAATCCTTACAAAGGCATACTGGACATTCCATATTGTCCCAAGGTGCTCAAGAAACTCACTTTTCTACCAAAATGCATGTTCACCGTCTGTCCAGGGTTTCAGGGAATTTCTTCACACTGCTCTAGGGCTCCAGAAAGTGTTGTCCATGCTCAAAGTGATTTGTCATTGTGCAAATTAGACTTCAAAATTACAAAAGCTTTTTTTATATTTTCAAAGGTCTGAAGGAAAGTCCACATCGAAAAATATCTTTTAGACCTTGTGCCATCAGCCCAAGTATATCAGAAATATTCCATGTCTTCTAAAGCATCCAAAAATCAATCTGGCTTAGCAGTCTTCCTGGGAAACATTTACCATCAGCCGTACAATCCCCAGGACCAATGAAATAAAAAAGGGGTATCTAGAAACTTTACCATCTGCCCAAAGGTCTTTAGAATGTTCAGCAACTTCTCCAAGATCACAGTTAAACCAGAGATCAAAAAAACTAAAGCCATCTTCCCAGGGTGTTTTCCCAAGAACCACATGTTTCTTTTTTCTTTTATACCAAGACAAAAGACCAGCTTCCTTCTCCCCATCTCTGATCTCTTAATCCTGTTTGTTCACCCTCCCAAATGGCTCTTTACTCTGAATTAGAGGCCAATTAGTAAACCATAGATATATGGAAGGAATATCTGAGAGACAATTGCTGACGAAGCAACACTTGTTACGTCACAGAAGAAGCTAGGGCTCTCCAGGATACAAGGGATTTTTCATGGAGGGCCTAATGATGATGTCACTGAGAACTGCCATGGCCTACCTGCTAAACAGCTTTCCTTACATTGACCAGTTTCAAGTGTGCCCTTTCCAGTAGTGTCCCCTTTGACACAGTGTAAAACTTCACATGCTACATCTCTCTAAAGCTAGAGATTTCTCTGCTTCATTAGTGGTCACATGCTCTGAATGGAGAAAGTTAGGCAAGGGCTTAGCATGGGTAGAAAATATCTAGGAACAAGGAGTGAAGGAGATTCTTCTGGAGATTAATTTCATTCCCACGTCCAATCCTGTGAAATACAATTCAAATCCCTAGGTTTTCTCAGTTTTCCATGTGCCAATATTTTCCCTACAGACCTTTAATTTACTGGATATTTTGTTACATTTTTTGATTGTACATTCATTGACAGGGGATATTCTATATATTCCTGCATGAGTACTCAAAAATTTCATTTTTCGAATTCCATTTTTTGCAATAAATTTGGTAAACAAATTTGACCCAGCTATAGCGTGAATATAACAGTGGAAATATTGTGTACTACTTCAAATGATCAACTCCCAAATCATTATAATATCCAAAGATTAACAGACATCAGTTAAGCAAAGACAACAATGACTATAGAATGCAGTTCTATAGTTCTATTACATATCTTTTCTCTAATATCTATCTTCCTGTATTCCCAGGGCAAGACATGAGAGTTTTTCAGTCCAAACGTCAGTTTCAGGGGGATGTGCAGCAAAATGTATTGCTTTAGGTCCAGTGAAACCTCAACTTCAGCAGGTTTATAAGAACAGGAAGGAATCTATTTGGCATTGTCATTTGTGGATCCTATATTCTTGACCTAATTGCACAGAATCCATGTAAATATTCCACTAAAATTCATAGTTGTAGGAGCCATTTTATATATATATATATAAAATCAGGCACCAAAACTAGATAAGATTGATGAAGCTAAAATGTGCATTCTGCCAATAAACAGTTATAGATCTTTCATTAGAGAGACAGCCAGAGCATGTCAAATACAGAAGTGATTGCTAGTGGCAAACCAGATAATTGAAAACAGACCCCTTGTTTGTAGATGTTGAGAAAGGATTTCAAGAACTGAATGGACTTTCAACCAAATAAGAACAACAAGTTCAACTAACCTGAGCTTTCTGGTACTAAACCAATATTCAAAGACGGTTTATAGACAGACTTATGGCTCCAACTGTATATGTGGCAGAGTATGGTGATTTTGGGCATCAGTGATAGGATAAGCCCTTGGTTCTCCCTAGTTTTTATTGCTAGTTCAAGGGAATGTCAAGGCTCAGTAAAGGCGTTATAGAAGAAGGGTAAGAAGACCAGTTAGGAATCTTATGGACAAGAAACTGGGAAAGAAAATAACATTTGAAATGTAAATATAGAAATACCCATTTAAAAATGCTATAAAATTTGCTAAAAAAATAAAAAAAAATTAAAGAAAGAAAAGAAAAGAAAATTAGCAGCTAATCAGACCTATTGGCTCAGTAATCCAAATGGTCCCTATCAGGGAATTATAGTCAGAATAATACTAGTGGAAAGTCTGAGGTGATGAAGTCCAAATTTGGAGCAATTCTCTCTCTCAAATACCAGTATCAGAACATACTGCTCTATAAGTATCCAAATAATTGAGTAATTTCTCTGAGCTGAGGAAAGAATACATGTTTTTTTACTTCTTCCTTAGGACCATTTTCTTCTGGGCAGAAAGAATAAAAACGATGAGTTCTAAGGAAAAGAACAGTGTCCTTCACAACACCTGGCCTTTTGGATAAAGATATTAATGATATAAATTCTCTGACTTCCAGGAACCATTAGAAGCAGGGAAGTCAGGATGCTTCTGAGAGGCTCCAGCACCTGAATCCCGTACGTGGAGGGCTAAGGTCATGTCTGTGTCTCAAGTGAATATACTCAACTCCTACCAAGGACTGAGATTTCCCATAATCCATGCATATCTTCCTTTTTTTATACCAAGACAGAAGGCCAGCTTTCTTTTCCACACCTCTGATTTCTTCATCCTCTTGTCATCCCTCCTAAATGGCCCTTTACACTGAATTAGCAGCCAATTAGTAAACCCTATATGAACTGAAGGAATATTGGAGAGGTACATTGAATAGATTCAAGAATGTGATTTGCAGGTGTGTCTCCTATGACACAGTGGAAACCTGTACGTACTACAAACTTCATCTCTCCAAGTCTAGATACTTCTCTTTCCTGTATTAGTGTTTACATGGTCTGAATGGAGAAAGTTATTCAGGGGCTTGGCATGAGTAGAAAACATCTAGGAACATAGGATGGAGGAGATTCTTCTGGATCATAATTCTATTACCAGGTCCATTCCTGTGATATACAGTTCAGTTTCCTAGGTTTTCTTTGTTTCCCAAAAACCTGTATTTACCCTACAGACCTTTAATTGAGTGTATATTGTATTTCATTTTCTATTAGAACATTCCTTGATTGGGGAATTTATATATATATATATATATATATATATATATATATATATATATATTATATACCTATATATATATATATTCTGGAATATATATATATATATATATATATATATATATATACATGTGTGTATGTGTGTGTGTGTGTATTCTGGAATATATATATATATATATATATATATATATATATATATATATATATATATATATATATATATATATATATATTCCAGAATGTGTTATCAAATAATCTGTTTTCCAATTCCATTTTTTTTCATTGATTTTGGCAACAATGTGGGTCTAGCAATAGAATGAATATAACAATGTAAATATTGTCTACCTACTTCGAATGATAAACTCCTATATGCTTATTTTATCCAAAAAATAGCAGATATCAATAAAACAAAGTACAACATAGACTATAGAATGTGGTTCTGTTTCCAATTAATTATCAGTTCTCTCATATCTACCTACCTGTGTTCCCACCATGATTATTTCTTCAGGCCATACATCATACTTAGGAGGATGGGCAGTGAGAGGAATGGCTTGAGGTCCAGTTAAACATCAACCTCAATAGGTTCCTAAGAACAGGAGTGAGATTATTTGCCATTGTCATTTGTGAATTCTACATTCTTTAGCTAGTTGCGCACAATCCATGCTAAAATTCTACCTAACCTCATTGCTGTAGGAGACACCAAATATATATATTTGAATATATATATTCAAAACTAGATATGAGTGATGAAGCTATGAAGTGCATTCTGCCAGGTACCGGATATAGCTCCTTCCTAAGAGACACAGCTAGAGCATATCAAATACAGAAGTGAATGCTAGTGGCAAACTAGTTTACTGACAACTGATATGTTGTTGGTAGATTTTGAGAAGGGATTACAAATGCTGTGTAAGTGAGGGTTCTGAGGGTACCTGGAAGAGAATGTGGGACAAAGGACCAAAGAAGGATGCCAAGACAAGAGTCTGAAAAAGGCGTCAATTTTATTTTTCTCCAAGGCTGAATTTATACCATAAGAGGGTTAACAGAGGGAGGTGGAACTAAGAAACATTTACGCAGGGCAAAACACATGATTTGTTTGGTCACGGATTGATGTTGAAAGGATGGTACAGAGTTTACAGGTTTGTCATATTATTAATCAGCAGGACAACATTACCATATTTTTACTTTCTTGACCACCAGATTTGTATTAGTCTTCTGCAGCTGGCTGGGGATTTTCCATGAACCCAGTCATACTTAATACTAATCATAATAATAACATCTACAATGGAGGGCTTCAAGGGAATTGCAACCAACATCTCCAATTTACATATATTCAAATGTAAAAGTGACCAGTGCCCATGCATGTACTGGAATGCACCCCTTGGAAACTGCGTCTGTCTAACTTGGGGTGTTATTTGTCACATGGCCAAGAGAATCTTGTAGCCAGGGCCCATCATGGGATAAGGCAGCAGCTAATGTCGGCCCTCCTGTCTTAGGCCATTTATTCATGAATATATCATTCTCTATCCATCAATGACTGTCCAGCTCTGCACGCAGGGGTGAGAATTTTTTGGTTTTTCAGCAAAGGCATCAGGACAGTAGGCAAAAAAGAATGATGGCCTCATTTGACTGAGGAACAAAAATGTCCTTCCCTGGACTGGGCTGGAGATTTGTAGGTGAACTTGACCCTCATCAAAGCATCATTGATAGTTAGCCTATGATAATATAAGTGAATAGGTTTTGTTGTTATATTATCTCCCTGTTACTTAACAAGGCTGATAAATGATTAAATGTCCAAGGGCCAAAATATATAAGCAAAAGACAAGGAGATAAATAGGTATCCCATGCATGTCCAATAAGGAATAAGCAAACCCCAAATAATTAATGTACAGCATCATTAACTGAAAAATAAATAATGTGTTGATACATAGAAGGAAAAATAGCATGCTGATTGACATTTTTTAAAGTCTCAAAATAAATCAAATAGACAATACAATTTGGGTTCCTGCAACAATCATAATTGCATTATCCAAAAAGTCAAATCCTATGAATGGTATTGCATTTTTGAAGAATACATAATTTAGCTGTCCTGGAGTGGGTGTTAGGTTTCTCATTCTTCTTGAAGCGATGCAGTTCTTTGAGGAAGCAG
The DNA here is from genome assembly GCF_021556685.1 of Rattus norvegicus. Taxonomy (NCBI): domain Eukaryota; kingdom Metazoa; phylum Chordata; class Mammalia; order Rodentia; family Muridae; genus Rattus; species Rattus norvegicus. The sequence continues at coordinate 32,959,210 of NC_141555.1, read as the reverse complement.
GTCCTTTGAGTGGAATGCAGGCTGTAGATGAAGTCGTGTGTACCTTACGCCATGTTAAGTGCCTCGCTGGGCTCCTTCTTTGGATCTGTGCCCAAAAGCAGGTCAGTAAGAATGCACTGTATCTTTTAACTATTTTAAAGTAATTATAATCTCTGTATCAACCTCTGATTGAAACGTTCTAAGACCCCAAGTATATCAATTTAATACTTATGGGAATGTACCATCCCTTGTTTTAAAATTAGTACCTTCAGAATGTGAATCTGGGACATCCATATTAGCAGGATGGGATATATTTTAAGTCAAATTACACAGTGTCTTGGGTGATAAAATTCTTAAGAACAGCGGTGAGGTGCCAGGCAAGAATGCTAGTGGGTGACATGGTGAGAGCACGTGGAACAACCAGATAGGTGACAAATAGCATTCAGTCATACAGCTAAATGGGCCAGCTTTCTTGGGGCAAAAAGGCCAGCCCATAATCAGGCACAAGCTTTGTGCCTGTGAAACAAAAATGAGAGCAGAGTGGCAGCTGGTTTGTTACCGGCTGTCTCTCTGGACTTTGATTGTCCTGAGCTCAGCTCAGCTCCTTAGAGTCAGCTCAGTGGCTCTGCCTATCAAGAGACCCAGCCTCTGAAGGACACTAGGCTTCCAGTAAGAATTAATAACAAAAGGATAGAGAGATGGTTAAGAACTGAGTGCTAGATGCCAAGTGGCTGATAAAATAATTGTATGGTTCGTCTACTTTAAGGGGGGAATTTCTTCCAGGCTGTCATACATGCTAGATGACCTTGCGCCAAAAGACCAGGAGAAAATAGCATTTGAGAATTGAAGGGGGGCTTGCCCAGGGGGTGTTATCCGATTGAAGCCTCAGATATCATAGAGTAAACTATAGTTACAGGCAATTGGTTTTAAGGACGCTTTCGGCTACCATTCCTGAGGCATTGGTCACAATTGTGTTGGGTTTCCGGACTCTTACAACCAATAAATAGATTACTAACATTGGAGTACTGATCTTTAATAGAAGTATAGCCCTCCAAGGACTGCAGTTGTAGCCGTTCACCAAGCCGCCTCACTGAGTTAGAGGGCCATGAAAAAGAAAACATTGATCCTGACCGTGGCCACAGCCTCCAGTTGGAGTAAGCTGAAGAGCCGGTGCTAAGACTTTCTCCTCTTGTCATCCTAGAGTAAAGCCTTTTCTGTCTGGCACAAAGATGTTCCTCACAGTCTGCTGCAGACTCTTTCTGAAACTATTTTCGGGACTACCCTGATTCCCAACCTGGGGCATTTTGACCACAGGGGCAAGAACTGACTGCTGCAGGAATAGGATCAGAGGCACTGTCTATGTCAATGATGACTAACAAGGAAGGTGACTTAATGCTGAAGACCAACTCCTCACTTGCAATAGGGCCAGCAGATAAGGCAGGTTCCCTGGCAGAAAACAATTTCTCTCAAGCAAATTATTTCCAAGTTAAGCACCAAGTAGACCAAGTAAAACTTCTTGAGAAAGAAAGCAAACAGTTCCATGATTTCAAACACTATCATCAGTCCAAGTCCAAAAATGAAACAACAGCCAAAAAAGACACTCGACAATACCAAAGAAAAAAACTAGACAAACAAAACCAAGAAAAAGCATTCTATAAGTGAATTCCACAGATGCCCATTACCTTCAATACCTGGCCCAAAATGCAGCATAACCTTAGCTGTTTCTGGGATGAGGCAGAACATCTGATCCCACCTCCCAATGTGACTCTAGAGTGTCCTCTATTTTCCTTTCTCCTCCTAGAGCATCCTCTCTGGCCTGTGACAACAAGCAAGTCGACCTGTCACAGCCATAAGCCCCTTACAGCACCAATAGCGACCACCAAGTGGACTCTAAAACTTCTCCAGTTGGGACTCAAACCCTTCAGACAGCAGGGGCATACAACACAAATCAGCATGAAACAAAGGCAAAACATGACACAGAGACAAAACAGAAAGTAACACAGAACACAAAACACAGACTTGCTCAAGCTTACCTCTGATCTCTTAACCAACTGTGGTCTGGAGGGAGCACAGTCCCTGTGATGCACCAAAGTGCTTTAAGACCCCATAGCCCTATTCTTTGTGTCCTGAATGACTCTCTGTGTCCTGTCACAAAAGATGAGAGTAGAATGCTTGTCCCATCACTCAGCAATAGCTCTGGGAGGGGGTTATTGGTGGTAGCCAAAGGTCCAAGAAGGAGCAAAGTCTTCCACAAACAAAAAAGACAGACCAGCCTATTAATAGGGAAAGACTTTCTCCTCCAGGACACCTTCAAAGAGCCGCAACTTGGGTGCCTTTTGTAAGTGAGAGATCAGAGGGTGCCTGGAATAGAATTGGGACAAGGGTTCTTGGGACAAATAATGACGTTAAGACAGGAGTCTGACCAGGGCGGCAATTTTATTTTCCTCCAAGGCTGAATTTATACCATAACAGGGGTAACAGAGGGCAGGGAAAAGTAAGAAACATTTACCCAGGACCAACATACAATACTGGTGTGGTCAGGTAATAAGGTGATGTTCACAAAGTATCAGAAATGTCACAGGTTTGTCATATTATTAGTCAGCAGGACAACTTTAAAATAGTATTATTTTTTCTTTACCAGCAAATGTGTATTACTATTTTGCAGCTTGGTGGGGATTTTCCATGAAAATAGTGATAGTAAATTCTAACCATAATAATATCATCAACAGTGGAGGGCATCAAGAGTGTCGCTCCAAACAGAACTGAAGGGGCTTTCAACTACATAAGAAAAACAATGCCAAAGAACCAGAGATTTCTGGTACTAACCCAATATTTTGTGCATGGACAGAATTATGGCTCCAACTGCATATGTAACAGAGGATGACCCTGTTGGGCACCAATAGAAGGAGAAGCCCTTGGTCTTTCCAGGTTTGACTCCCAGTTCAAGGGAATGTCAAGGTGCAGTATGGGAGGTTATAGAAGAAGGGGAGAGGGGTCAGATAGGGCTCATATTGACAGGAAACTGGGAAAGAAAATAACATTTGACATGTAAATATAGAAATATCCAATTAAATAAGCAATGAATTTTGCCAAAAAATAAAAAAAAATGGAAGAAGTAAAAGAAACTGCTACCTAATCTCACCTATTGAAATCTAAAGGGTTACTGTAAGGGAATGGTAATCAGAGTAATACTAGTGAAAGACAGATGATGAAATCTCAACTAGAAGCACTTCTCTCTCCCAGATATCAGTGTCAGACACAAACTGCAATATAGGTATCCAAACCATGGAGGAGTTTTCTCTGAGCTAGGGACACAATTCCTGTCTCTCCCTTTTTCCTTAGGACCTTTTTCTTCTTTTCAAAAAGAGTAAAGTCCATGAGCTCTCAGGAAATCAACTGTGCCCTTCCCAACCCTTGGCTTTGTGAATAAAGAAATTAATGATATAAACTCTCTGACTTCCAGGAACCATAAGAACAGGGAAGTCCAGATGCTTCTGAGAGGCTCACAGCTCTTGATTCCCATATGTGGAAGGGTCAGATCAAGGCTTTCTGTTCAGGGAACACACTAAACACCTACCCAGGATTCACTGAGCTCTCCAGTGGACCATGTATTTCTTCCTTTTTTATACCATGACAGAAGGGCAGCTTCCTTCTCCTCATCTTGGATCCTTTCATCCTCTTTGCTCTCCCTAAAAAATGGCTGTTTACTCTGAATTAAAGGGCAGTTACAAACCCTAGATGTACTGAAGGAATATCTGAGAAGCAGGTGGTGTCACAACAACACTTCTGACCTCACAGAAGGAGCTAGGTCTCTCCAGGTTACAAGAGATTTTTCGGGAAGGACCTAATGATGATGATGTCACTGAGAACCTCCATGTCCTACCTGCTGAACAGCTTTCCTTATATTGACCAGTTTCAAGAGTGCCTTTTCCAGGAGAGTCTCTTGTGACACAGTGGAAACCTTTACATACTCCATCTCTCTAAATCTAGAGAATTGTCTTGTCTTCATTAGTGGTTACATGCTACTACCCAAAGACTATACATGAACTAACCCGGGACTCCAAAATCATTGGTATCACTGAATGCCTAGTAGTGGCACCAGTGGAAGGGGAAGACTTTGGTCCTCCCAAGACTAAACCCCCAGTGAAGGAAAGTAATATGGGGGTGGATCGGGTTAGGAACACCCCTATAGAAGCTGAGTGGGAAGAGCTAGGAAAATGTTAACCTATAACCTAGAAAGGGAATAACATTTGAAATGTAAATAATAAATTTGCAAGTTAATGAAAATAGAAGAAAAAAAAACACTCCTTCTGGAAGAGGAGAACATATGATTTTCCGTTAAGGATCAATGGGAAGAATTTTGGACACCTGGACAAATGTCGAAAAACCCTATTGAATATTGGAAACATTTGGTTATTTCCGGAAAGTCCTGGGTGGATAGGAACATCTTGGGGAAAAATGGGAGATCCAAGTTCTCCATGTCTAGATAGGGAATGATGTTGGGAACCTGGAATGTGTGTGAATATTACCTGGCCCAGTTTGTCAGTAGAAGAGTCAGCAGAAGGTGGCCCAGGTACAGTGTGGTTTTCTCTGAAACTTTCACTGTTCTCTCCAGTACTGTGGTTTGTAGATGTTGCAGGCACTCTGGCTACCAACTCGTCAAAGTCCAGATTTTTTCAAACCCAGTAGACATAACCCGCTTTTTTTTTTCATCTTCCCAAGAATGGGCACTAAAGATGAGGCCACTCTTTTTTCTAGTAGCAGGATGTAAAGCAGATCTTCTGGTATCCCTGGTCAGTGTGTTACACAGTGATCTGCTATCCTTGGTCAGTGGATTAGTCATGCCCTAAGGAACCCTCAGAGGAAGTGGAACTGTCCATTTCTTGTTCTCAGTCAGTTACCTCTTGGGGTCTAGGGCCCTCTTACTGACTGAAGCCTTTATATGATCTTTGAGTTTCTGTAGGTTTTCTGTAACACGAGCATCAGGTTTTTTGAATCTCTGGTCTTCATAGGGTTTTGGGCATCTGAACTTGTCCCGAGCCCTTCTAAGTAGTCCGGGAGGTGCAAACTTGCTCGGGTCTCTGCTATTCAAGTGCTTCCCCCATTGAGGAATGATGTTGTAATCTGGTTCGGGGACACTGAAGGCAGTCTCAGGTGGCGTAGGCTGGGAACCCTTCAAGTGCTTCCCCCATTGGAGTCCGGTGTTATAATCTGCTTGGGGGGACACTGAAGGGGCTTCCAGGCTGTGGAGGCTGGGAAATCGGCAGTGCATGGTCAGAGGGTAAAGTCCCGGATGAGGCTCGCTGGCCTCTCTCCACACATCTGGCTGTTTAGTCGTTAAGAAAATTGAACAAGAAATCGTGAATGGGCTACTACCACGTAAGGGGCAGTGAATGTACTTGCCCAGAGGTGAGTCTTGGTGAACATCAGTTGAGCTGTATGGGTCTCTCTCCCGAGAACTGTGGACAAGTCCAGAAAGAAAAGCAGGGGAATCTCGAGTGAACCTTGATCTCAGGAAACAAAGTTGGATAGGGGCTGTCCTCGAGTTAGCACGGGGCAGTAGCGAGGTCTGCACGGACCAGTTGCGAGGTCTGCACCGGGCACTTGCGAAGTCTCCACGGGGAAGTCGCAAGGTCTGCATGGGGCAGTTGCGAGGTTTCCAAGGGGCAGTCTCGATGTCTGCACGGGGTAGTGACAAGGTCTGCTGGGGCAGTCACGAGGTCTGCGTGGGGCAATAGCGAGGTCTGCACGTTGCAGTCGCGAGGTCTGCACGGACTAGTCAGGAGCTGCCTCACTTGTCAGTATTTGTAGTAGCGGCGCGATCATCCAAGCTTTCTGATTGAGGAGGAACCCTATCGACTCTCTTCCTTTGAGTCCAGAGTGCTATCTGCTCTCTGTCAGGGGCCGAGATAAGGATTCTGGAAGGAGCAACATGAATGGAAAGGGAAAGGGGTGCTTAGGACATTGTGCGGTCAAGCGAATATTACAACAGGGTAAATCGCTCTAACTGGAGGCCATCAGTGGTGCAGTGATGTGTCTTGGAACATCATAAGCAAATGGGAAAGGCTGATCCAGACCCTTGCTCCTCAGAGACTGCAGGGACTAGAAAATCACTGGTTGACTGTGTTACGGAATGAACATGTGAGGATGTGAATAGAGCATAGAATGCATGGGATTGATATTAGAATTCCATGTGACTTCCAGGTGTTACTGTGATGCTTCTGCCTAGATGTATCACTATTTTTTCTTGTCCAAAAGCTCTTAATATTCTTTCCAATATAATAGTTTTTAAATATTGAGTATGCTACACAATGGAATGTATTTTTTCTAGTCACATGTATTGAAATTCTAAATGTCTCTTGATATCTTACACAGTTGCCTGGCTAGAAATCCTGGGATGCTTTCAATACTGGTAAGCTGATTGAATACAACTGTTTGCATTACAAACTTTTAAATAATTCTTTTGGTGATCCCCAATTAGATTGTGCAAATGCCTCCCGCCTTTTACAGACATATCTACAATCTCCCTTGCTTGGAGAAAGGAGTTAAGTGTTATGCCTTCTTTGAATGAAGAGAAAGATCTAAGGCTACACTCCTCAGAGAAACAAGCAATCAGGAACTGTAGGAAGAAATATGCATCTAGGGAACAATAAGTGTTCCAAGCTAACCTGAGCAGTAAAATAATGTATGGAAAATACCATTCCTTTATTATTATTATTATTATTATTATTATTATTATTATTATTATTATTAACCATTGTATTTGTTTTCATTTCAAATATTAACCCCTTTCCAGATCCTGTTAATAAACTCCATCCACCACATACTCCTCCTCTTTGTTTCTAAGAGGGTGCCTCCCCAACTCTCCCAATCATTCTTACCTCACCCATCTAGAATCACTGTTCTCTGAATTACTCTTCTCTAGGACATCAAGCATCTAAAGGACCAAGTGCTTCCCTTTCCACTGATGTGAGTTGAGGCTGTTCTCTGCTACATATGTAGGGTACCAGACAATGTATATTCTATAGTTGGTGGTTAGGGCCAGGGGTACTCTGAGGGGTCTGGTTAATTGAAATCATTGTTCTACCTCTAATTACAATCCCCTTCAGATTCTAAATCCCTTCCCCTACATCGTCCATTGGGATCTCTAGGTTCAGTTCAATGGTTGGCTTTCCTGGCAAAGCCTCTCAGAGAACAGGCATATCAGACTCCTGTTTGCAAGCACATCTCAGCAACAGCAACAGTGTCCAGTTTGGTGTCTGCAGATCTCTGGAAGGCCTTTCCTCCAGCCTCTGCTCCATTTTTGCCCCTGCCTTTTCATTAGACAGGGATAACTCTGCTTTAATAAGAGCTGGGTGACTGGTCCCATCCTTGCACTGGGGGCTATGTCTATCTACTGCAATTGGTTTCTTCAGGTTCAATATCACTGTTGTGTATGTTGGCTAATGTCATCACTGTTGGGTCCGGGGAACCTGTCGCATCCCTAGTACCTGGGACATTCTAGAGAGTACCCCCTTACCAGTGAGTACATGCTATGTGCCTTTATTTGTGATTGGGTTACTTCACTCAGGATGATATTTTCTGATTTCATCCTTTTGCCTATGAATTTCATGAAGTCATTCTATTTAACAGCTGAGTATCAAACCATTGTGTAAATGTACCACATTATATGAATCTGTTTCTATTTTGAGGGACATCTGGGTTCTTTCCAGCTTCTCTCTTTTATAAATAAGACTGCTATGACCATAGTGGAGCACGTGTCCTTGTTGTAGGTTGGAGCAAGTTTTGGGTATGTGCCATCGAATGGTACAGCTGGGTCCTCAGGTAGTAAATACTATGTTCAATTCTCTGCAGAACCTCCAGCCTGGTTTCCAGAGTGGCTTTAAGAGCTTGCACTATCAACAGTGACAGAGTGTTCCTTTCTCTCCACACCATTGCCAGAGTCTGTTGTCAACTGATTTTTTATCTTAGCCATTCTGACTGGTATGAGGTAGAATCTAAGGATTGTTTTAAATGGCTTTTCCCCAACGACTAAGGATGTTGAATATTAGTTTAGGTGCTTCTCAGCTGTTCAATATTCATCAGTTGAGAATTTTTGTTTAGAACTGTAGCCCACTATTAAATAGTGTTATTTGATTCTCTGGAGTAAATCTTCTCCTTGAGTTTTTTGTAAATATTGGATATTGGCTCTCTATCAGATGTAGGATTGGTAAAATCTTTTTCCAATCTGTATGTTGCTGTATGAAACTAAATACAGTGGTCTTTGCTTTACACTAACTTTGAAATTTTATGAAGTTCTATTTGTCGATTCTTGATCTTAGAGCAAAAGTAATTGGTGTTCTATTCAGGAAATTTTCCCCAGTACTAATGTGTTCAAGGTTTTCCCTGCTTTTTCTTTAATTAGTTTCAGTTTCTCTGGTTTTATTTAGAGGTCTTTAATCCATTTTTACTTGAGCTGTGTACAAGGAGATAGGAATGTATTGATTTGCATTCTCCTACATTCTGTCCTTCAGTTGAAACAGCACAATTTTTATCCACTGAATGATTTTAGATCCTTTGTCAATAATGAAGTGGCCATAGTTGTGTGGGTTCTTTTCTGCATCTTCAATTCTATTCCATTGATCTACCTGCCTGTCTCAATACCAATACAATACAATTTTTCATCACGATTGCTCTGTAATACAACTTGAGCTCAGGGATGGTGATTTCTCCAAAATGCTTTTTTTTTTCAGAATAATTTTCTCTATCCTGTGATTTATTTTATTGCAAATAAATTTGAAAACTTTCACTTTTATGTTTGTGAAGAATTGAGTTGGAATATTGATGGGGAATCCATTCAATCTATAGGTTGCTTTTGGTAAAATGGCCATTTTTACAATATTAATCCTGCCAATACACGAACATGGGAGTTCTTTCTAATTTCTGAGATCTTCAATTTCTTTCTTCAGAGACTTGTTTTCTTGTCATATATATCTTTCACTTGCTTGGTTAGAGTGAATCTGAGTTATTTTATAAGCTTCTTTATTATTGTCAAGGGTGTCATTTCCGTAATTTCTATCTCAGCCTTTTTCTCTTTTGAGTAGAGGAAAGTTACTTATTTGTTTGAATCAATATTATATTCTGTCACTCTGCCAAAGTTGTTTATCAGGCTTAGAAGTTCACTTGTGGAATTTGTGGGGTCACATAAATATACTACCACATAATCTGCATGCATATAGTGACATTTTGAATACTTCCTTTGCAATATGTATCTCTTTACCTCCATTTGTTGTCTAATTACTCTGGCTAGGACTTCAAATACTATATTGAAAAGGTAGGGAGAGAGTGTGTGTCCTTGTCTAGTTCCTGATTTTAGTGGGATTGTGTTAAGTTTCTCTCCATTTAGTTTGATGTTAGCTACTGGTTTCCTGTATATTGCTTTTACTGTTCTTCAGTACGGTACTTGAATTTCTGATATTTCCAAGAGTTTTACCATGAAGGGTTAGGTTCTATAAAATGTTTTCTCAGCATTTAATGAGATGATTGCTTGTTTTTTTTCATTGATTTGTTTTTGTAGTGGATTAGACTGATTGGTTATTAGGTTCTGTATATTAATCCATCCCTGTATTCTTGGGATGAAGCATACTTGATCATGATGTATCATTGTTTTGATGTGTTCTTGGAATTTGCATGCAAGAAATTTACTCAGAATTTTTGCAGGGAAATTCATGAAAAAAATGATCTGAAATTCTCTTTCTTTGTTGGGTCTTTGTTTGCTTTACTTATAAGCATAACTGTGGCGTCAGAGAAGGAATTGTGTAGTGTTCCTTCTATTTCTAATTTGTGGAATAGTTTGGAGAATATTGGTATTAGGTATTTTATGAATGTCTGAGAGAATTCTGTACTAAACCTTCCTGGTCCAGGGATCTTTCTGTTGGGAGACAATTAACAACTGCTTCTACTACTTTACGAGTTATGGGAGTATTTAGATGGTTTATCTGATCGTGATTCAACTTTGGTACCTTGTATCTGTCTAGAAAATTATCCATTTAATACTTACTTTCCAGTTCTGTTAAGTATAGGCTTTTATAGTAGGATCTGATAATTTTTTGAGTTTTCTCATTTTCTATGGTTATATATCTATTTCACTTATGATTTTGTTATTTTTAATTTGAATAATAAGGATTTACCTGTCTTCTGGATTTTTTTAAAGAACCAGCTCCTGGTTTTCTTGATTCTTTATATAATTCCTTTTGTTTCTACTTGGTTGATTTCAGTCCGGAGTTTGAATATTTCCTATTGTCTAGTCCTCTTGGTGTATTTGTATTTTATTAGTTCTGAGATTTCAAGTGTTCTGTCAAACTGCTAGTGTATCATAGCTCCTGTTTCTTTGTTGAGGGTCTCAGAGCTATCAGTTTTTCTCTTAGCATTGCTTTTTTGTATTCTCAAGTTAGGCCTTCATTTTCATTAAATTCAAGAATGTCTTTAATTTTTTTTCTTTATTTCTATTTGAATAACTTCTCCTCGAGTAAATCATTCCTCAGCTACCATGTATAAGTCGGTCTTTGGTTGTTCTTGTTGTTATTGTAGACAATTTTTAGTCTGTAATGATCTTGTAGGATGCATGGAATTAATTCAATCTTCTTGTATCTGTTGAGGCATGTTTCGTGATGGATGTTATTGTCAGTTTTGGAGAAGGTACCATGTGGGACTGAGAGGAAAGTGTCAGGAGCCATAAGAGGACAAGCTAATAACTAGCAGGTGGTCATCCTCAGATGGACAGCCTTGGATTATTTTATAGTCCACAACTTGTTTGCCCTTATTAAGCAAGGCTGTAAGGGATACATTTTGGGAAATTTTCCTGCTATTGAAATGCTATTCCTGTTGTTATTATTAGAAATATATAACAATCATTGAGTAAGAGCACACCCACTTGGAGGAGATCTCTGCAGAGCTACGAAGTTGTACTGTCCTGTAGTGATGCTATACAGACAAATAGATGAATTCTTTACCCTTAATAATGATCCTACAATAATTTCTAATATTATACCAATGGTTATTAAGCTCTTTTATAGTGGGACTGCTAGAAGTCTCTTTTTATAGTCAAAATTGCAGTGAGAACTCTGCCAGTCTACCAGGTGTCACCAGTTAATTCTTCTGAGATAGTAAACAGACTTTATCCTATTCAGAACCCATTAACAGGGTTTTAAAACAGTTATCAAGAGTTATAAAAAGAGAAGAAATGATTTGTTACAGGTGCAAGGACAGATGATAAGATATTGACTGGGTTTATCTGTAAATAACTTCTCTATCAACTATGGTTTTAGACCTTCAGTGAACCTATAGAGCTGACACTGGTGATGAATGTTTAGCCAGATAATTACTCCTGATAAATATTCATGTAAAAATTCTCGGTTGTAAATTGTATTTCAATTTATGCTTTGATCTTTCATATGAACTAGAGATGAACTTTGTAACATGTGATCATGTATTCTGAAATATGTTTAAATGCTGAGGAGAAAGAATTAAACACAAAGAAGGACTGAGAGAGAAGGACTGAACTGGAAGGACAGAGACAGATGGACTGAGCTTGAGAGGGGCCGAGCTGAAAAGTCAGCTTTGAGCTAAGGAGAACGGAGCTTAGTAGAACAGAGCCAAAAATATCTGGGCTGAGAAGAAATGTAGAGAGGGATAATGTAGATACTATAAGTAACATAAGAGGGCAATCTGCAGAATGCAGAGGAGATGAGGAAAACAGAAGAAGCTGGAAAGAGCGGAAGGTGCAGTCTGGTTTCTCCTTACCATGGGACAGAACAGGTCATTTCTTAATAGCAATGCAGGCTTACTCTTATCAAAAGGAACAAGGCTTTTCTCTTACACACTTGGGTTTAATTCACTTAGCATTAAAAGGGTCGAAGTGATTTTTTTCTTTATGTAATAAAGATTGGAGCTCATCTTTCTGCACTGGTGCTTGGTCATTTGCTCCCTATGCTTATGTAAGTAAGAATATCTGTGTAAGTATGTAATTACAAGAATGTATGGATGTTTGTGTGTGTAAGAGTGTAATTGTTAGAATGCGTGTAAGTTAGGCCCAGGTGATTTTGAATGGAAATATATAAATTCACGTTTATGGAATCCAGTTTTAAAATTACATGTTTATGCATATTTGGCTATGTAAAATACTGACATCATTTGTGATTCAAATATACTAACAATTTGATTATACTTACCTTCATTAATATTTAAACTACTCCTTGAAGATATTTTAATGGATAATATCAAAATATGTTTATAGGAATGGTACATTAAATACTTCTGTTAATAGTCAAAATAAGGAAATGCTTCTGATATTTATGCATTTTATTATTTGATTATGGAAGAAACTGAATGATTTTAGATTTTGTAATAATGTTTAAAAATTATTTGTTCTTAATGTTTGTTGACAGAAGGAAGTTATCAACGAATACATATATACAATGTGCCACACATTACAAAAGCAATGTGCCACAACTTTCTAACATAAATAGAGCAAATTAAATATATAATTTATGAACTAAAGGTGAGCAATCATGTGCAAAAGCAAGATATATCATTGAGTCTACCTACATTTGGAGTTAAGAGATGATTCATGCTTCCGTGTATTTCTTTCTAGACATCTAAAGAGATAAAATTAGTGTGGAAATAGCTAAAACTGCAATTAGTATGCTTCATGTAGTATACATATTTAAACATTGCTTTTGAAAAATTATACAGTACATACTTTCAAGGTTATATATACAGCATAAACAAAAATTCACTGTGTCCATAAATTATCAATAACACTCAAGCAACTTTCTCTTGTCATATTATATTTGAGTTATCAAATATACATATGTAGGTATTTATCCACACACAGGCACACTCACACACACACACACAAAACCACACAATACTTCTAAAAATTTAAAACAGTTTAGTAAATAATAAAGTCATTCAGACAAAATTAATGAAAAGGGATGAACTAAATTTACAGTAAATTGTCCTCCCAAAAGTATACTTTCTAGCATATAAAATTATTGCCTCATGATTTTAAGAAAAATAAGTATGGGACCAATAAACTTAATCAGATCCCAGTTGGACTTAGCATTCAGGATTAGAGTAGAAATTGAAATGTATTGAGAAAAATATAAAATAACAGGCTTTAGCTCTACTTTTTCAATTATACAAAAAAGTCTGAGAAACAGTGAAATGACACAACATGTAAAATTGCTTTCTATTAAGAACTGATATCTAAGTTTAGTATTCATAGTCTATATAATAAACAGAGAGAACTAAATCTCACAAGTTATTTCCTGGCTTAAATACAATTTTCTTGGCTTGTGAATATATCCAGAACCAATCAAAGCAATGAAAATGGATAGACGCTGTGTTACAACAAGTAAGAGATATCTTGTTTATTTATTAGGCATGAATTTATTTTTGTAGCATTTCTTCCCAGGTTTCTGTTGGGTATTTTATAAATCCTCACTTTGGTGTGGTCGATGGTTAAATTTAACTGAATATGGCTGAATATGACAATATGATAGAAATGGATCCTTGGGGCAGAGAATACCTTTGGGTTCAACCTGGTTATAATGAAATGGTGGTCAGAGTGTACAAAACCAAACACAAGATAAGGAACTGTGGCTTCAGATACAGGGCTCCTTATGAGATTTCACTTTGTAATGTTGGAAGAATTCTTCAATGATATCATGAGATTGTGCAGTGAGACGGCCTTTTCTTTATTCCTGTAATGAAAGCAAATACTTGTTGTTTTCAGTTCCCTCAGAGAGCTTGCTAGGTTACTAGATCAATCAGGAACTCGGGATGAGGGATTTAGGTGTGCAAAATATGATGTTGGTATTGGATTTCTTCCAGGTACTTCTAGGGAAGTGACTTCATATGATTTGGAATATAATCAAATAAGACCTTGTTAAAGATGAAGAAAGCACTGGGTGTGCTGGCACAGGCCCTTTATCTTAGCACTGGGTAAGAAGAGGAAGGCAGTAGAACTCTAAGTTCAAGGCCAGCTTGGTCTACAGAGAAACGGAAAGATAGGGTTCTAGTACTGCCAGGGATATAAAAGAAACACTGTCTCGAAAAAAGTTCAGTTACAACTTCTGTAGTATACAAAGAAAAAAATCTCATTTTATTTTAGTAAGATGTTAATAATTTTATCTTGAGTCTAATGCAATATTTTAGCTTTAAAATAATGTGAAGGCACTTAAAATGTATGAAAAGATGTTTTCCATCACTATTCTCCTTAAACTACAAGCTGAAATTTTATTAAATAAACCTATGTAAATACAGTTTGAAAGTTTTTCTGTGATTAGCTAAAGGGATTTCACATTGTTAATTTAGAATGGTGGATTTCAGGTTAATCATGAAAGGTAATGACTAAGGTATAGATGTATATTAAGCATACAAAATCTAATCTAAAATGTTGCACAATAAAAAATGAGAACTTTTAATTGGTTTTCCTCTAAAGTATACAGCTTCTTTTTATTGAAGTCCAGATCTGATGATTTGAACAAATTTTGTAGAAATACAACCTCCTCTGAGAAGATAAGAAACAGAGAAAGATAAGGAAAAAAGTCTGCTAAGGGACAACGGACTGGGAGAGAGTATTCTATGGAATATATAGGACAATAAATTTTACCCCTCTGGTATTGGTTAGCTGGGGACTTCATTATGCATATCTGTGTACCTAGAAAATTTTTCTTTTTCATCTTAAGAGACCCTGGTTTCTGACCTCTTAGGTAGCAATGAATATCGTAGTAAGAGCACCAGTGGAAGGGGAAGCCCTGGGTCCTGCTAAGACTGAACCCCCCAGGGAACTAGATTTTTGGGGGGAGGGCGGCAATGGGGGGAGGATGGGGAGGGGAACACCCATAACAAAGGGGAGCGGGAGGGATTAGGGGGGTGTTTTCCCGCAAAGCGGGAAAGGGAATGACACTTGAAATGTAAATAAGAAATACTCAAGTTAATAAAAAAAAAATTATGGTTGCTCTGAAACCTCGGTCCTTTGTATTAAGGTCTTAGCATGTTTACATGATAGTTTTGAAATATTAGTGTTATTATCAAAAGCCGTATTTTGTACATACTTTATAAGCCACAAAATAGATACATGTGTGCTTGGGTTTATGAAGAAAGTTACAATGATAATATGATTATATATTTCTCATATATACATACTCTTCATGTACCATGTGTGTGAAGAAACCTTTGCAGATAGGAATGCATAGTAACCATCTGGCTAGAGTTTCAGGATTTTATTGTATCTTGTTTGACATGTGAATTTCTATTAAAATGCTAACTCCTTCTAAGTCTCTTAATTTAACTGGAGAGGTATTCAATAACACCTAAACTGCTGTTCATTCATATAACAGGTCTTTGGTTGTGTTACTGAATTTTATTCCAGTAACTTCTTAATGAGCTTTATTTTGAAAGTAAATTAAATATATATATATATATATATATATATATATATATATATATATATATATTATAAAAAGATTAATTTTTAGTGGAAATATCACTTAGTGATTGTCAATTTTACAAACATTCTCTAAATTATTAAATATTTTCCATTATTAATTAGTATACAGTATTATGAATACAATAACATTTATGAAAATACACATCTCTAATTACTATAAACACAAATATGTTATTATTTTATCTTTGAAAAATTTTTTCTTGGTTTGTAAGTAATAAATCTTGACTTCTGTATCTGAGCTTTCTCATCATTATTCCTAAGGAAATCTATTGCTTTTTTATTGAGAATAGTAAGGAATGTTCATTGATAGGTAGAAAGGAAATACTAACACAATATACACAATGGTATTTCATTCACCCCTTGGAAAACGAAACTATGATGTTTTCAGGAAAATAGATGTAACTAGAAAATATTCCGAGTAAGGTAACAAAGACTCAGAAAGGGAAATACGATGTGTTCTTTCTTATGTGGATAATAGAATCTCATTTTTATATACTTGTATTTATGTGAAGCTGTGAGTGGTTTGACTTCATTAAACTGGAATGTGTCTCATGAATTAGAAAGTAGTGTTTTCAACAGTATAGGTTGGCAGTTATTGAACATGTGGGGTATGAATGTAGAAGTAAGAATAACACAGACAGAATAGTGCAAGTGTTAGGGACATAGTGGTGGTGGGGAAAAAGTACTGAGGAAAGAAGGATGAAGTTGAATGTTTACAAACATGACATAAGGCAACCAGTTACTTTATAGGTTAGGTTAAAATAAATATTAAAATTTAAAATTAATACCTTAATATTTAATGTAATATACATCATGTTTGAGGAAAAATGCCAGAAAGTGATATGAAAATGAAAACAGATACAAGTCTCAACCCCAGTGCACTGGTTCCTATCAATAAACCTCATGTAAATTACAAAAAAAAATGAAAACAATATATTTAACTTATTTAATCTTAGTCATATTATCCATAATTATTTGGTAGAAACATCACTTGCCTGCCAAATTTTGGTATCATTTAAAAAATCACCTGTAAGATAATAATTACTTATGGTAGTAGAGTATTATTATAAGAGTATCAACTGGTAAAATTTGTGATTTGATCTATGTTTTAAGTTGCCTTTTGCTTAATTTTTGCCCTTCCTGACATTCACTCATACTGAACTATAAATTTCAATGTCGAATACTACTATAAAAATATAATTCTTCAGGGTTGTTGAAATTGCTCAATTACAAGTTAATATTATCCATAAACTATAGGATACACTCCACAAAGCTCATAGATCCAAAGAAGATAAACAAGAAGAAAGGCCCAAGTGCAGATGCTTGACTCTCACTTAGAATGGGGAATAAAATAGTCTTGGAGGCAGAATGAGGGAAGGAAATGGATGGGAGAAGGAAGGGAGTGGAGAGTGGATTACGTGTGGGAAGGGACAGAAGATATGGCGATATAGGCAAGAGAAGTAATGGAAATCTTGAATTATGGAGATGAGGAGTTAGGGGAAATCTCCAGGAAGAGAAAGAGACCTAGGATAAGGAACGTACCAATGAATCAATGGGGTGACCTAAGATGTCACTTACATTGGTGATATGGAACATGAATAGGCCAACTCCTTTAGTCAGGAAGGACCACCAGTGGAGGGATAAAGAAACAAGTACACTCACAAAACTTTCTACAGACATTTTGTCAAGTCTAAAAGAAAATCAGGGACTGAGTGAATTGCCAGTGCAAATAGGGACCCATCCCATGGGAAAGCACCAGGCAGACAACAGTGTCAATGAACCTAGACCACTGAGAGCTCTTAGAGACTGAGATCCCAACCGAAAATCATGCACAGGCTGGACCTAAGCCCTAGTGCATATGGAGCTGACATGTAGATCAATCTTCATGTGGGTTCCACAAAAACTTGAGTGGGGGATGTCCTGTTGTAGTCAAGTTGTAGCCTGACTGAGGAATCTGTTCCCAAACAAAGTTAGCTTATCTGACTGCAGTTGGAGAGGATGTGCCGAATCCTGAAGAGACTTGATATTTCAGAGTTTGAGCAACCTAGGCATGTCATCATCTTAGGAGAGAAGATGATTGTTTCAGAGACTCTGGGAGGAAGGGGCAATAGAGAGGGCAAAGTTAGGCATGTAAATTAAGAAACATAATTACTAAATTTGCTATTTCTTTTACAGTAATCTCCTAGATTAAAGTCTCACTCTAAATTATTACTGTGCTCTTAAATCCAATCTCTACTGGTGGACTTCTATTTGGATAGTTCATAAATAAGTGGTTGGGAATGCAATTTTCTTCAGAAATCAGGCATAGATGTATCATACACTAGGACAGCAGGCAATTGAAATATGATTGAGTGTTGAGGATTGATCTATATTAGGGAACATAAAAGTAAATTCCCGTTTAATAACATGCTTTTTGTCATGAAAAAATACAGGAACAGAGGATTCCATATATTTAACATATAACATAGTTTTGGTCATACATTTTCCTCTCCTTCAATTTCCCATAGATATTCCATATATATATATATATATATATATATATATATATATATATATATATATATATATATATATATATATATGAGAACAGCACTTGAAACTACTTAGCAGAAGAATCAGTGCAATGATGGTGCAATTTACCTCATGATAAAAGAATGATTTTTTCCAAATCTTTATCTGACATAGCGATCATATCCATAACATAAGACCCAATATGTCTTATTCTCCAGAAATATGTTACATATTTGAATAAATGGTTAAAATAATTTCACAATAATTATCAAAAAGTACATGAAAAATACTAAACACACAAATCATTGGTGAAGTTTAAACACAAATGACAATACTTATACTGTGTTGCTGGAAAAAAGAAACTTAGTATACAGTTTCTTGGACTAAATTTTAATATAGCTATTATAGAAATCAATATAAAAATTAAAACCTGAAATCACTTGTGATTCAATAGTACCACTGATGAAATATGTACCTGAAGGAATCTATGTGTATATTCCTGTGATACCTGCATTAAATGAATTATCTTCTAAGTTTTCACAATATGCATGTTACAAAATGGGATGAATAACATATACTGACACTAGATCTTTACTTAAGCATGAAAAGAGCAAAATTTCAACATTGGCATGTATATTGATAAAGCTAGATATCATTGTCCCGATTGAAAAAACAGAATTATGAAGACAAATATCTAAATCTTATGAAAATAGGAGACTACTATTTGTTTGATTTTAAGCCTATTCTATAGAAGGAAAGTCAGATGTCATAGTATAAACACGGTCAAATTTTCCCATTGCTCCGATGGCCAGAGAAAAGATCCTATTATTCCTGTTTTGCTAAATAGCCATGTTGTCAAACTGCCTTCCAATTCTTACTGTTTCTGTCCATAGATTACAGCTTACTTGAGCTGTGGTCAGACAAATGTATAGGTGTACTGTGCAGCAATTACTGCAGATACGGGTACAAGTGCTAAGACCGTTAGAAGAAGAATGCTGAGCATAAGGCTGGGGAAACATTGAAGAAAAAGAGATGGAAGAACGGGAGGAGAGAGAGAAAGCAATCTGGACATGACACAGTAATTGGACCTATGGCCTCAGTGCATCTACACTTGTATGCACAAGTCCTGCACATGATTAAGACAACAAGATTAGGGAACATGTCAGTAGGCAGTACTCAGTGAACCAATGGATTAGAAAGAAAAGATTAATGGAAAATATAAAGAACATGAAACTGGAAAGAGAATGTATTTGGAAAGAGTAGAACCAAGCTAAGGATATGTGTGATCAAGGTACATTGTATATATGTACGAAGAATAAATAAAATAAAATAAAAATTCTAAAATAAAAAAATTCTGAAAATCTATTAAGATTTTTTGTATCCTATGCAAGTCACTTTTTACCCCTAAAAATAGAATAGAGTATCCTAACTTTTGCTTAGTTGTAGGAAAGTCAATGAAAAAGGTAGTTACACTAGTTCAGTGCATGGTGTCTTCATTATGGAAATATCCAACTGAGGGTCATTAATCTGTACAGTTCAATTTTATCACCTGTACAAATAAAATAAAATTAAACACTGTTTAATGATCCACCAAAACCAAACTGCACACTAGAGAGGTAAATACAGCTTGAAAAATGTCCTCTTCTTAACCTCAACCATTTTAATCTTTGAAACTCTGAATACATGTGAATAAAAAAGGTCTAACCTGATACACAACATGTAGGATGGCGTCTTTGTGACTTATATGGCAAGACATTCAGGGTTGTGCATTGCCTTCATTATGTCATTCATTTTAAATATCCTAGGACACCAAGATCTAAAATCCATGGGCTTTGGTCCTGACAGCCATGGATTGCACTCTATCCATGATAACTTTATGTATATTAGTTAAACACTGAAAGTCAGTTTGCTGCCTTACAAAATTGAACTGATTCATTGCTATGGTTATAATAATGATTTCTTGTAGAATAATTATAAATTCCTCATGACAAAACTTGCTTTCTCTTCTGGTGGTTTGTCGACTATTGATGAGCTTAAACCTCTTCCTTCTCAACATAGAACTTACTATAGATTATTTTTCACTGTCGATCTTATATACACTAAAGATAGGAAAAACACTGAAAATAGGATAGACTTTGTTTTCTGTCCCAAAAGTTCTTTTTTGACTTCTTCTTCATCATCTTCATCACCACCACCACCACCACCACCATCATCATCTAATTTACATGAAACTGATTTTGAAATTTTGTTATGCCAACAATGAAATGAGTATTCTGCTTGAAGCAGAGATATTGATGAACACTAACTCCTGTGCAGTCATTTTAGTGTTATAAAGACATTGCCAAAATTGCTTCAGATGATTGAGTGAAATGTTAGCGCTCTTTACAACAGGTTTTGAGAGTCCCTTACTGAAAGAATGGTCTTTTACAGCAAGACCTTCATTAACAGACTTTGATTTATCCCACGTACCAACGAAGTGAAATTGTCCCAGAAATAAAATAATGCCTCTCCAGAAACAGCTTTTATCCAATGATACACATCTACTTCTATTTCTTAATTGCCATGTTGACATGGGCTTAGGATACAATATATTGGGTTGGGGATTTAGCTCAGTGGTAGAGTGCTTGCCTAGCAAGCACAAGGCTCTGGGTTCGGTTCCCAACTCCCCCCCCCCAAAAAAAAAAAAAAAACAAAACAAAAAAAAAAAAAAAAACAGAAACACGTCTATCTGCAGCATGGTCTTTATACTGAAAGGATACAATATATTCTGATTTATTAATGGTATTTTAGTATTATTTGGTTAATTGTTAAAATTTCAAAGGAACATACCTATTCCATGATTATATCCCATACAACTTTTAATTTGATATTGAAGTGTTTCATGAAAACTGAAGTATCAAAAATGTATATCTTCCCATTGAAAATTTGTAACATGCATCATGTGAAATACCCAGTGTACCTCAATGATTGATGTCTCTGAAAGCATTTAAAGACTCTCCTACTGCATTACTTTAAGCGTGCAGAAACTTAACCCACATAGTTGCAGTTCCAGATTGGCTGTAAACAAATCACTTTCTGAGAGTTGGAAAGTGATTAAAACTTTTGATATGAAACTAGTTAGGACTTTGAGAAAAGGGAAAGGACAGGCCATAGAAAGTATGTTTTAAAAATACTTTTCTTTAAATTAGACTTTTTTATGCAATATATTTTATTACGGTTCATCTTCCCTCTATTTCTCCCCTTCTTCTATACCTCTCCTGTCACCTGTATCTACATTCTTTCTGACTCTCAGTAGAAAACTAAAAATCATCCAAGGGTCAAAATTAAAGTAAATGTTAATGAACTGGAGTAGAACAAAACAAGCAGATAGCAAAGAGCCAATAAAAGGCAAAAGAATCAGGTACAGACACAGGGACCCAGACTTCCATTAACATACTAGAGAACTCTTAGGAAACATAAAACCAGGAAACAATATATACAAAATCATACAGAGTAACCATTAATAGATAATTAAACAAATTAAAAAAGGAAAAGAAATTGTGAAGAAAATGTCCTAACCGATTATGAGACGATTCTCCAAAGATAATTTTGAGTACCCTTAGTGCTTTTTATGCAGTCTACCCTTAAAATTGAATTGTGTACCCAGTGAGAGTCCCTTGGAGAAAAGTAAGTTTTTATTTTCAAATTAATACCCATTGGAGATAACTTCCAGTTTAGAGATAAGGTGATGTTCAGGGCTTGGCTTCTTTCATGGGCTAATTAATAGGTAACGAGATCTGTGAGGTGTTGTCTTCTGAGCATTATTCAGTTTTGAGACTCAGGAAGTCGCAATAGTTACATCTATCTGAACAGGCCCTAAATTATATTGACCCTGCATATTCATAGTAACTAAGGACAGTGCTGGACAATAAAAGATGATGTAGCCACTGGTGTCTTACTAGTGTTTAAATGTTTAGCATCATGCCCTTTTTCACCAAAAAGGCTCAGGTTATACCCAGGGGGTCATGAAGCAAAATATAAAGATATCCACGCGATATCAGGGTTTAGTCCAAAGAGGTTATGTTGGTTGGGGAGGATGAGGTTTAGAGTGTAGAGGGCTTCCATACATGTGTTATGCATGTATGGAATTATCAAAGAATAAATTGCTTTCTTGAAACTTCTAAATGTAACCACCAAGAATATTTGGGAGATATTCTTTCAAGTCTGCTCTATTTGTTTTAAAATTGGGTCTCATTGTGTAGCTCAAATTACCGTAGAACTGCTAGTTTTCATCCTCCTTCATCCCCTACTTGTAGCAGGTTTACTGAACATTGCCAAAATTATAGAATATGTGTAAATCTTCTGTTGTTGAAGTTTGATTACATAATGCATTATTCTGTCATTTGTTTTTCAGTTAACAATATCTTGAATACATGTGCATGCGGAATTTCATCATGGAATATATTGCATTTCATAAATGGTAGTATACTCATTTCTTTAAATAATAATCTAGTTGTGCCGTTCAGATTATTTTCATTTTCATTAAATAAAGTTCGCTACAGAAAATCAGCATGGACACTGACTCAGGCACTGTACTCAATGGTGATTATTAACAATATATTTTGTGTAAATTACAAAACACATTGTTGGAATGATGTCAAGGCTGTTAAGTAATGTAATACTTGTATAAATACTGCCAAATTTCCATCTCAGAAGACTCTAATAATATATATTGCTAACAATTTTATATGAGAACTCATACTATACCATTCAAAATTAAATGGTACACATATTTTAAAAAGGTATCAGACTCTGACTTCTGTCAGTTCTTTAATCAGGGGAAGGATCAAAGAAGTTGAAGAGAAGGCCAACCTCTATAGGAAAACAAGCAGTCACAACTACTCTGGAATGCTAAGATCTCCCAGACTCTGAGCCACCAATCAGGCAGGACAAAAAAGGTGATCTGAGGCCCTGATACATGTATAGCAGAGGACTGCCTGGTCTGGCCTAATCCTTGAGAGACTTGAGGCCCCAGGGTTTGTGGTGCCTGGCAAGGTATGGGGAGCATCCTCTTTGAGTCAGGGAGGAAGACGTGGAATGGGATGAGGAACTATGGTAGGGAAAAGGCACAATGGCAGGAATGTAAATAAATAAATTAATTTTTAAAATAGTTTCACTCATAAATTCAAATGCTAGTTTCTTTTTAACATATACATTGCAATTCAATCGTGAAATTTGGTGTTTTTGCTTAGTGAACGGTGTAAGCATTAATCCTTAATTTACTCTTCATACTATTTGCGATTTTCTCTATTCTTATTACTTTACATCAATTGTGTTTGTATATGTAGTATGCTTAGTATTCATAATATGTGCAGAAAATACATTCATGATTTTTTATTTTAATGATCTGTTATGTGTGAACGTCTATGTATAGATTTGTGCACATGAACACAGGCACTTGGGGAGACCAGGAGATGTCAGATCCCCTGTAGCTGCTTTTACAGCTGGTTGCAAGTGGCTTCATAGGTCTTGGAAACTGAACGTGTTTGCTCTAAATAGTAGTAAGTGCTCTTAACTATTAAGCTAATACTACAATACTTATTTCATAATAAAATCAACCTATCATTTTCTCATGGATTTCAAGGTATCTTTGAATTTGAGACACCTTGCCACCTTCTAGGTGCTGAGACTATATTCAGGCATTATTTTTTCCAATTTTCTTTCCTTTATCATAGTAAGATGCATTGGATTAAATATGATAATATTATGCAGTAATTCTTTCAAATTATTACTTATAGAACCTAGGGTAAATATCTGTTTCTTTCGTCTGCAATTAACTATATTAATTTTACAATTTCCAGGTCTCTCTTTCTTTACACAATCCATCTCATGTGTTTTTGCTTTCATATAGAATGAAGTAAAAGCTTTTTAGTTTTTCTTTGAGTAATTAATGTACTAAGAAAATGTGTTGAATTTCCTATTTAAGGCCAATACAATACATTATTTCTTTAAAATGTTCTTAGACTTTTTTTTTCCTTTCTTATTATAGTTCTGATTAGTCTCATTATTAATATTCTGTGTAACCTTTTATGTGTGCATGTGTTGTAGTGGATATTGAAATATTCAAACATATAAGTGTAGGTATCAAATTTAGGTTCTTAGTTTTTCTTTTTTTTTTTTTTTTGCTTTTCTTTTTCCTTATTTCGGAGGTGGGTATCCAACCCAGGGCCTTGCGTTTGCTAGGCAAGCGCTCTACCACTGAGCTAAATCCTCAACCCTTTCTTGGTTTTTCAAGGCATGAAATTTTATCTGCTTGGACACCTCACTTTAACACACTATAAAAATTTAAGATGACATATAGCTCCAGGCTGCTTTTATGTAGACAATATTTTCATCATTTTCTTTTCACAAATAATTTGGTTATTCTAATATATTTTATTTTGCATGTATACGTGATAACCCAAGTATTTTAATATTTAATTAATAATTTTATCATAACTATTGTGTACATTAGACCTAGTTAATATGAAATAACCTTAGATACAATTGAATAAATGAAATTAGTTACCTAAAGCATGAAGCTTGGTACATAATTTTGTTCATTATTCCTATGCATTTGCATAAAGCAGAGAATATTTCATTGCTACAATCCTGATGCCAATTTTACACACTATGACAGCTACCAACTACATTTGACATTTATTCACTTAACAGGAGTTAGGATTATATTATTAAATTATATTTCCCCAAAATCAAATAAATAGATTTATTTTGCCTCAATTAATTAAACACGCTATAGCAGGAAAAAGTTTAATTTCCTTTTGTTTGGTTAAGACGAAATTTAACTTTTACACTCTCCAGCCCATCAGAAAGTCACTATTCTTATAGAGAAAGATGTACCACACACAGGTCGAATTTCTAGTACAACATGTAATTACAATCATCATTCTTTTCAGTTCCAAGTGACTGTTCACATCATGCCTGTAAAAAAGAATGATCAACATGGCAGCATAACCAAAGTGCAGTGCAAAGTGCAGTGGTATAAATAGCTTGGTGATAGCCAATAGCTCTCTAATTTTGCTTAAGTCCTGTTCAATGAATATGGATGGTCCTGGTAATTTAGCCACGTATATAAGTCTATTGAAGCTGTGGTTATGGGGAAGAATATACAGCCCCTTACCACTTACACCAGTATCATACCTAACAACAATCATAGCCATGTGTCCTTTTATACAGTATTAATTACAGTCTCTGAAACAAAGATCACAGTTAAAATCTCCGCCATTCAAAATGCAGGATAGAAATTTCAAGCCCAGTCTCAATGGCTCTATCTACAAAATGTCACTTGATTCAAGGTTGAGGAACATTACAGAAGAGGGGGCAAGAAGATTGTAAGAGACTAAAGTTTACTATGAGATGGTGTCTCAAAGTAACACCAGAAATTACACTTATAGCATCTCACTAACATGACTGCCTAAACAACAGCTGAGGAAGAGAGGGAATGGGGAAGAATGGAAGTTTAGTTTTCTTTCTGTTTCAATTCCTCCTCCTCCTCCTCCTCCTCCCCCTCCTCCACCTCCTCCTCCCCCTCCTCCTCCTTCTTCTTCCTCTTCCTTCTCCTCCACCTCCTCCTCCCCTTCATCCTCCTTCTTCTTCCTCTTCCTCCTCCTCCTCCTCCACCTCTCTCTCTCTTTCTCTCTCTATCTATCTATCTATCTCTCTATCTCTCTATCTATCTATCTATCTATCTATATATATATATATATATATATATATATATATATATCATTGTTGGATATTTCCTGTTTACATTTCGAATGTTATTCCCCTTTCCAGGTTTCCAGTCCACAAGCCCCTTAACCCTTCCCCCTACCCTTCTATAAGGGAATTCACATCTCCACCCACAGCCTCCCCACACCTCCGCACATTCCCCTAAACTGGGGTCCAACCTTGTCAGAAGAAAAATTGTTTCTCATTCCATTGTTTCTCAGCAAGACCATCCTTTTCCACATGCAGTTGGAACCATGGGTCAGACCAAGTATATTCCTTCTGTTGTGGTTTGGTTCCTGGAAGCTCTGGTTTGTTGGCATTGATATTATTATGGGGTTGCTAATCCCATCAGCACTTTCAATCCTTTCTCTAATTCCTCCAACTGGGGTCTGATTCTTGGTTCAGTGGTTTGCTGATGGCATTTGCCTCAGTTTTTGATATGTTCTGGCTATGTCTCTAAGTAAGGATCAATATCCAGTCATTGACAGCCTGCACTTCTTAGCTTCATCCATCTTATCTTGTTTTGGTGCTGTATATGTATGGGCTACATGTGGGCCAGGCTCTGAACAGCAGGTCTTTCCAGTTATAAACTTTTCCTCTTATCCCATCCCATGGGCATTTTGGCTCCCTTTTTAAAGAAGGAGTGAAGCTTCTACATTTTGTTCATCCTTCTTGAGTTTCATGTGGTCTGTGTATTGCATGATGGGTAATTCAAGCTTTTCGAATAATATCTATTTATCAATGAATGCATACCAAGTGTGTTTTTCTGTGATTGAGTAACCTCACTTAGCATGATAATTTCTAGTTCATAACATTTGCCTATGAATTTCATGAAGTCATTGTTTGATATCTGAGTAATATTGTGAAGATGTACCACATTTCTGTATTCATTACTCTGTTGAAGGGCATCTGGGTTCTTTCCAGCTTCTGACTATTTTTAATAAGGCTGCTATGAACATAGTCGAATATATTTCACTGTTGTATGTTGACTGTTGTATGTGTCATTTGTGGATATGCCCAAGAGAGTTATAGCTGGGTCCTCAGGTCATGGAATGTTCAATTTTCTGAGGAACCTTCAGAAGGGTTGTACTAGTCTCCAATCAAACCAAAAATTGAGGAGTGTTCTTGTTTCTCTACATCCTCACCAGCATCTGCTGTTACCTGAGATTTATATATTAGCCATTCTGAATGTTGGGAGGTGAAATCTCAGATTTGTTTTGATTTTAATTTCCTGATGACTAAGAATATTGAACATTTATTTAGTTGTTTTTTGGCCTTTTGATAACCTTCAGCTGAGAATGTTTTGCAACTCACTGTACCCCATTTTAATAGGGTATTTTTGCTTTCTAGAGTCTAACTTCTTAAGTTTATTGTGTATTTTGGATATTACCCACTATCAGATTTAGGATTGGTTAAAATTTTTCCCAATCTGACAGTTGCAGTTTTGTCCAAATGACTATGTCTTTTGCCTTACAAAAGCTTCGCTGTTTTATAGGGTCCTATTTATCAATTCTTGATCTTAGGGCATAAGTCATTGGGGATTTGTTTAGGAAATTTTTTCCACTGCACATGTGTTCAAGACTCTTCCCCAACTTTTCTTCTATTAGTTTGAGTGTATCTGGTTTGATGTGTAGGTCCTTGTTTCATTTTGACTTAAGCTTTGTACATGGTCATAAAAATGAGATAATTTGCATTTTCCTACATGCTGACTTCCAGTTGAACCAACATTATTTTTGGAAAATGCTATGTTTCTTCCTTTGGATGGTTTCTATCTCCTTTGCCAAATATCAAATGACAGGTGTGTGGGTTCATTTCTGGGTTCTTCAGTTCTATTCCACTGGTCTATCCATCTGTCTCTGTACCAATACCATGCAGTTTTCATCACTATTGCTCTGTAAATCTGCTTGAGTTCAGGTATGTTGATTCCCCTAGAAGTTCTTTTATTGTTGAGGATACTTTTAGCTATCCTGGCTTTTTCTTATTCCAAATGAATTTGCAAATTGCTCTTTCTATGTCTATTAAAGAAGTGAGTAGGAATTTTGATGGAGATTGCATTGAATGTGTAGATTGCTTTTGGCAAAATAGTCATCTTTACTATATTAATCCTGTCAATCCATGAGCATGGAAATTCTTTCTATCTTCTGAGATCTTCCTCAATTTCTTTCTTCAGATACATGAACTTCTTATCATGCAGATCATTCACTTTCTTGGTTAAACTTACACCAAGATATTTTATATTATTTGGTAGTATTGTGAAGTGTGTAATTTCATTGTTTTCTTTCTCAGTCTGTTTATCCATTGAGGAGAGGAAGGCTACCGGTATGCTTGAGTTAATTTTATACCCTGATGTTGGGAGCAACTAAAGATGGCCCTGACATCTATTGGTCATTTGTGGTATACAACCATCAAGTCCTGTCTTTAGCTTTCTTCTGGCGTTTTACTAGGCCACAGTTGATAAGCATGTTAATAAGATATCTCCACTCCACTAATCCCCAGAGGGCAAGCTTACATCCACTGTCTGTTTTGTACTTCCTTTGTTCCCCAGGGTCCCCGGAATCAACAATGAGGTGTTCCTGCAATAAAGACTGTTAAAGAAGAACCCAAAGGTGTCCTGTCTTCCTTGCTGGTTGAGGTGGGCGCTTCAACTAGTGGCCCTTACTGGGACCCGAGAAAATTATCTTTTCTCGTTTGGATTCAGAACTTTTTCAGTCTCAGGACTGTGGATGTTGGTAAGTTCCCATAAGGTTAAATTAGTTGCCGGAGTTGGGATGATAAGGCTCCCAGAATCGGAACGATAAGGCTCCTGAATAAGGGATTATAAAATTTCCCTTATAGGACAATAAGGTTCTCTGGAGTAAGCAGAGATGATGAAAGCCTTGGTTTAGAGGCAAAGGGGTTTGTGGAACACAGCAATGTTGCCTTTCCTATTTGATCCTTTGTTGGTTGGACTAACACTCTTGCCTTATACTCTTTTTGTGTTGTGGTGTTGCTACTGTCTGAATTGCCAAGTCCAGGGCATGAATGCATTTGCTGGGAAGAGCCCACTAATGATGAGCCACAAGATCGTGTGTAAATAAACAGGCCAGCTCGCCCTGCTTATAAATTGGTCGTAAATAAGGTCATAAAATCATGGGAAACTCTCACTCCACCCCGCTGTTGTCAGCTCTTCAGGAGCTTCTTAGTCAGCATTAGCTTAAAATTGAAAAGAAATTCCTGTTGAGTTTTTTTGATGAATGTAACCGTTGTGCTCTGTGGTTTATAGTTTCAGGGTTGCTCAATTTCACAGTGTGGAACAAGTTAGGAAAAGATCTGGATAAGGAAACTACATAGGGCAAGCTTAAACCAGGGACAAATCCGCTTTGGCGTATGGTTCGTACCTGCTTAGAAGATAAACAATGTGAAGAAGCTGTTATGACAGGTCAGAAAATCCTTAACGAGCAACAAGAGAGTATGTCAGAAGGAGAGAAAGTTTTGAGTTCTGGCAGTTGAAGGCCTGACCTTCAACTTTTGCTCACAGAAAGAGAGTGCTCATTAAGAGAAGCTATTTAAGGGAGCCTACCTTGTCTGCTGGCCTTATTCCAAGAGAGGAGTCAGTCTCCAGCATTAAGTTACTTTTCTCCTTAGTCATCATTAACATGAAGAGTGCCTTTTATCCTATCCCCACAGCAGCCAGTTCCTGCCCCTATGGTCCAACTGTCCCAGGTTAGGGGGCAGAGAAGCCCTGAGGACTGCAAAACTGCCAACAGCCAAAGGTGAAAGTTAAAACAGAGAGCATTCCTGGAAACCGGTTGGCCCAACCTAACCAGATGTGTTTCAAATGCATATGTTTCATCAACTATGACCAACTTTTACTCTGACAAGACGAGATAAAAATAAGGAGGACCTGAAGATCCAACCCTTCTCCTGAATTAGTAGCTCTTTTCCAAGAACCAGGGGCCATAAAACCTTTTGGCATCCCCTTATCTCCTGGAGCCATAAAACAGGGACGTATTGGGGGAAGATGGGCTGGAAAAGGCCTCGATGATTTGGGCTAGCATGAGTAAAACTTGTAATAAAAAAGAGACAAGGTAATGGTAAAGTGTTTTTGTGTATGGGTTCATTTAGAGTTATATTTCAGTCTTTGGACGCTGACTAGAGATAGTTTACACCCTAGATATGAGAGAGAAGAGGTTTGGGAAAAACAGTCCTCCCAGACTCTCCACAGATGCTTTGGAGAAAGAGAAAAACTTTCAGAGCTCTCCTGGAAACAGAAGAAAGGCCGAAGACATCCTGTCTCTGCTGGCTCCTATTGGAGAAAATGCTTATTTCTGGTTCTGGGTTCCATAGGCAGGATATCTGGGTCCCTTCAGTTGGACACCATCTAGTTTTTTTTCCGTTTTTGTCTATTGTCTGTCCTTGGTACATAAAGCTGTCCATGACTGTCAGTTTATGTCTGTGGTTTTTGTTTCTCATTGTTTAAATGTTTTATGTTTAATGATCAAAAGAAAAAAAAATGGTAAAAACTTTATCTGCCGGTTGTTCACACCTTGATTTGGTTTTAACACATTTCTAAATTGAGAACAAATGAATAAAAAACAGTTTCAGTCAGCCTTTTGAGCCCTATACCTCCAGCAAGGAACCTAGGTCAGCTCGAGAAGCTGCTGGGGGGGGGGGGGGATGGAGCATCTGGAGAGCTGATCTTAAAAGCGCCAGCAGCTCCTCAGCTTCTTGGTATGGGAGCTGATGGCTGTTTCTCTTAGAAAAATCCCTGACTTGTCATTAGATTTAGCAAGTGACAAGGTGCTTCTTTCAAAATCACAACTAGAAAAGGAAAAATATGGTGCTTGGTCTATATAATAAAGACATGTGTAACCACTTCAATTTTGCTTCTGACTGGTTTTAAATGTATAAATATCCTCTACATGTCTTGGTCATAGATTATTGGCCTTTAAGTTATTAGATATGGTTAAAAAACTAAAACATGGGCTGGGGATTTAGCTCAGTGGTAGAGCGCTTACCTAGGAAGCGCAAGGCCCTGGGTTCGGTCCCCATCTCCGAGAAAAAAAAAAAAAAAAAAAAAAAAAAAACCTAAAACATCTGTAACAAAAATTGACATAAAACTGGTAATTTGGATAGAGTCATTCTAGAAAATATGTAACATGAGCCAAACTAGAGAAACAGGTCTAAATTAAGATAATATTTTCATAGAACTCTTGTCCAAGACGCCAGGCACCCCCCAAATCACAGAATGTAAAATTCTATTGGAAGTTTTTAAAAGATTTCATGATTCTTTTAATTTAATTTCTGATTCTGCTTATGTAGTTAATGCTGTGCGCTCACTTAAAATTGCGGAGTCAATTCTTTTATAATTACAAAAATTGATTTGGGCCAGAAAAAATAAGTTTTTCATACAACATATTCGAACTCATACTATTTTGTCTGGTCCCATGCCAGTAATAACGCCCTGGTGGATGCTAGTACTCATAGAGAATTTATTTTTCATACAGCTCCAGTTGCTCTCGTTAGAGAATTTCATCAAAAGTTTCATGTTCCTGCTTTTACTCTTCAACAAAAATTTAAAATCTCTAGAGCTACAGCTCCTGATGTGTTGTTACATTGTCAGAATTGTGTTGAGTTTCAGCACCCTCCTCAGGTGGGGATTAACCCTCATTGTCTGATTCCACTAAAACTTTGACAGATGGATGTCACACACATATCTCAATTTGGAAATTTAAAATATGTTCATGTTTCTGTTGATACCTGTTCCAGCATTATACATGCCACCCTGATTACTGGTGAAAAGGCTCGTAATGTCATTAGTCATTGCTTAGAGGCATGGGCGGCCTGGGGAAAGCCAGATAGTCTCAAGACAGACAATGGACCTGCCTACACTGCAAAGTCTTTTCAGGCATTTTGCCAAACAATGCAGGTCAAACATACTACAGGATTGCCATACGATCCCTAACGTCAAGGAATTGTGGAAAGAGCACATCGTACTTTAAAAGAGCTCTTACAAAAACAAAAAGGGGGAAATGCCTATGGTAGAACACCAATAGAACAGTTGTCTTTAGCTATTTTTACTCTATTTTTTTTTTTTTAATTTTGGATGTGCATGGCCTCTCTGCTGCAGATTGCCATGCTGCTACTAATCCTATGACTTATGCAGAATAAAGTGGAAGGATTTCTTCACTGGTGAATGGTGTGGCCCAGATCCCGTAATTTCAAGATCTAGGGGAGCTGTTTGTGTTTTTCCACAGAATCAAGATAATCCAATCTGGGTGCCTGAACGTTTGACTGGCAAACTGCCTCCTGCTCTATATGAACATGAGACTATGAACCCTACTATTACTACTGGGAATGATAATCCAGGTTGATTCACTCATGCTGTGGGCTATTGCCAGATCCTGGCCAGTACTTATGCCAGTTCATAGCAATTCTACTGTGTTGCCAACATTTTTCTCCACATCCTGTTTGCATGATGTTCCTTGTATAGTGCCTAATGGAGAATTGCCCCAACAGTATACTGCCACTAATCTTTCTTTGTTACATACATTTAACTCTTAAAATTTCCTCCCAGCCTTATATATGGCTATGAAGGACAATATTGGCTTATTGGTTAGATCCTGTGAGTGACAGTGCTATGGGCACTAGACCCATCCTGGCTGTTTTGAGTCAAATTATACAAGGAGCCTCTTCAGCAGTGGAGACACGTCAATCATTAATTCTTCTAAGTTGAACATTACAACCTTGATTATGATGCATAATTGTAGTTTTCCATCACCCCCGGGGCAAAGTATTCACACACTGGATGACTCTACCTGTTGTAGAGTCCTACCTACTTGCCCCCCTTATCAAGCCTTTCCACCTAAATTTACCCCATGTCAGAGTTCATTCCATAGATCAAAACAGTTCCTACCGGGATTTGAATTTTCCCCTCCTATTGGCAATGTTCAGTACGATTGAGAAAGACATAAACCTGGCAAGCATAATTTTTGGCCCTGATATCAATGGGTATTATCAAATGAGCAGGGAGCATACACATCTTTAATTCCTTTTGCTTGATTATTAGGTGAAGATTTTGCATTGTATACTATTTTAGCCACTAGACCAGTAACAAAACAAGTTTAGTAAATGTAAAGATTAATGGCCTTTTAGCGAATGATACTACCATTGGTGCTTCAGTATGTGTGAGACCACCTTTCTTTTTTCTGATAAGCTTTAATATAAACGATAATGCTTTAAATTGTATAACTCTAATGTAGTCTGTTATTTAGCTGAATGCTGGGATGGCACCAATGATACCACAGTGATGGTCAATATTCCTTCTTTTGTGCCTATCCCTCTAGAAACAAATCCAGATAATTTTCCCATACTTTATTTACTAAGAACCTAAAGAAATTTTGGTATTATGGCAGCTATAATGTCAGTCATTGTGCTATCAGCCACTACAGCAACAACAGCTGCGATTGCTATGACTAATAAGGTACAGACTGCTGAGACTATCAATCAGACTGTGGAAAGAACTGCAGTGGCATTGGAGATACAAGAAGAATTTAATGCCCACTTGGCATATGGCTTTCTATTAGCTAACCAATGGATGGATTTGATTCAAGAACAAATTGAGGCATTATATCATATGACACAGCTGTCCTTTGTTTCCTCCCTTAGAGGATTAAGTATTACTCCTTTGCAAGCTAACCTTTCTCAGTATTCTCAACAGAGCAGAGAAATCACAAATTATCTTAAAGGAAACTGGTCCATGAAAGTGGAACAATTATCGAGACAATTGCTGATGCAGATTGATGTCCTTAACAACACTAGAATGGAACCCATCACGTTTGGGGATTTCACCTCGTGAATTACCAATGCTTTCTCCTTTTTTAAAGATTGGGCTGGCATGTTTCCCTCGGGAGCCATTGTCCTCTTGGGATGAGGAGCATGTCTATGGATTTATTGCCGTTTACCATGAGAGCATGCCAGACACAAAGTGATTGTTTTCCTAGGGTATGGCTTCCATTGAAAATGGTGCTTCTCCCAGTGTATGGCTGGCCTATTTGAATAATTAAGAGTTCGCCCTAGATCGTATTTTGTCTCTGTCATGTGAAGTCATTGTATCCAGAAACAGGCAACATTCCTTGGGCTCGGACCAACCTAAGACAGGAGCCCGGTGGTGATAGGGTAATTCCAGTAAAGGGTAAGGCTTAGTTTTGTAGAGGAACGACCTAAGACAGAAGCAATGACATGTATTGACATGACACCGGGACCTAGACCAGTTATAGACAGATGTGGCCACACCCCATTTGAACATTTGCGCTGGTCTATTGCCCCTCTGCCCAGTTTCTCCCCTAAAATTTAACACACACGTATAGCCCAGAACAGTGTGCTGTACATAAGTCATCTCTAGCCATTGGGGTGAAATCCTAACTGCAAAAGTGGTTTGCCATGGATGAGCTGGGCACTCTGTTAGACATGTCTGATCTCTCCCAGACCACTACCTCCACCTAATGGATTCATTTTTAAATAAAACATAAAAGAGGGAGATGTTGGAAGCAACTAAAGATGGCACTGACATCTAGTGGTCATTTGTGGTATACAACCATTAAGCCATGTCTTTAGCTTTCTTCTGGCATTTTACAAGGCCAAAGATGATAAGCATGTTAATAAGATATGTCCACGCCACCAATCCCCAGAGGACAAGTTTAGAGTCACTGTCTGTATTGTACTTAAGGCAAGTGCCTTTGTTCTCCGGGGTCCTCGGAATCAACAATGAGTTGTTCCTGCAATAAAGGCTGTTAAAGAAGAATCCAAGGGTGTCGCCTCTTCCTTGCTGGTAGAGACGGGCACTTCAATTTGGGACTATTGTGAAGTTTGTGATGTCATTATTTTCTATCTCAACCTGTTTATCCATTGAGGAGAGAAAGGCTACTGGTATGCATGAGTTAATTTTATACCCTGACATTTTGCTGAAGTTATTTATCAGGTTAAGCACTTCTCTGGTGGAACTTTTGGGGTCACTTAATTTTGCTATCATATCATCTGCAAATAGTGATATTTTGATATCTTCCCTTCCAATTTGTATCCCTTTGACCTCCTTTTGTTGTCTGGTTTCTCTGGCTATGACATGGGATCCTGTTTTGAATTAGTAGGGAGAGAGTTGGGCAGCCTTGTCTAGTCCCTGATTTTAGTGAGATTGCTTCAAGTTACTCTCCATTTAGTTTGTTATCTAGAGGTTTGCTGTATGTTTCTTTCACTATGTTTAGAAATGGGTCTTCAATTCCTGATCTTTCTAAGACTTTTATACTGAAGTATAACATTAACCTCGGCCGGCAAGGAATACACAACATGGTCAGATTCTTCTAAACAGACTTTATTGCAGGACCATCTCTTTGCTGATACAGGGACCTCGAGCAGCAAAAGCTCTCGCCTTATATACACAACAGGCTGTGCCTATGCTAATTGTCCTTCAGGGATTGGTGCAGCACGAATCACCCCACTATCACTCCTGCTAATTTTCCTTCATGGATTGGTGGAGCATGAGTCCCTCATTACCACATAACTGTCCCATACAACTGATGCCAGGTTCAAATTCCGCGCATGTGCAGTACGCAGTACCAATGTTCACCACAGGAGGGCTCCGGATCATCTCATTATCCTAAGGCTGCCCTGGCAAGAGGACAAGCTTGTGCATCTGCGATAAGTCTTTACTACCACATGGGACTGGATGTCGGCACCATCTTTCTTTTACCATGCTGCTCACCACTTCTCCCCCTTTTTTGTTTAATAAAGTGACTGGTCTAGATCTGGATGTCACGTCAATCTTTTTATTGCTCCTGTCTTAGGTCTCTCCTGATGATCACTCGGCCATACTCATCGTTGTGTAACCATACCACCACCGGACCTCGTGTCTTAGGTTGGTCCGAACTCGAGGAATGTTGACCATCGCTGGATACAAGGATGGACAGTGAAAAAAATAATCTAGGGCGAACTCTTAATCTTTTAAAGAGGCCAGCCCTATGTTGGGAGAAGCACCATTTTCAAAGACGAACATAGCCTGGGAAACAACCGCTTTGTTTCTTGAATGTTGTCTTTTTAAATGGCCAATAAGCCAGAGACATACTCCCCATCGAAGGAGGAAAATAGCTCCCCAGGTAAACATGCCAGTCCACCCTTAAAAAAGGGAGAAAGCATTGATAATCCATGAGGTAAAGTCTTCATCTGTGATAGGGTCCAACCTAGCGCTGTTAAGGCAGCAATCTACATCAGCAATTGTCTTGATAGTTGCTCTGCTTTCATGGAATAGTTCCCTTTCATATAATTCAAGATTGCTTTGCTCTGTTGAGAAGGCTGAGAAAAGTTAGCTTGCAAAGGAGTAATGCATAAACCTCTAAGGGAGGAAACACAAGACAGCTGTGTCATATGACACAGTGCTTCAATTTGTTCTTGAACTAAATCTATCCTTTAAATAGCTAATAGGAGGCCAGATGCCAAATGGGTACATTGCTCACATTAGAGCTTATATTATATTGAATGTTGAAATGTGGCTCTACACACCATACGCAGGGCAGGGTACTATGTTCTTAACAGTAAAACATAAGGTATGCGACACAGAGAAGTTAGTGGCGGCATACCGTTGGGGCATTTCTCCATTTGGCACTATACAGGTAACATCACGCAAACAGGAGGTAGAGAAAAAAGTTGGCAAAACAAGTGAATTGCTATGAACTGGCATGTGTACTGTCCAGGATCTGGCAATACTCCCACAAGGTGAGTAAAACAACATGGATTACCATTCCCAGTAATAGTAGGGCTCATAGTTTCATCTTCAGGAAGAGAAGAAGGCAATCTTCGAGTCAAGTATTCAGATACCCAAATTGGATTTCCTTGATTCTGTGGAAAGACAAAAACAGCTCCCCTAGATCTCGAAATCACCTGTTTTGGAGCAATCTGTATATATATTTAACACTCCAGACAAAGGCTATGATGCAGTGACCTTTGGAAAAATCACTGGATGTTCAATGAAAAATTTGTAGTGGGGTTGGGGATTTAGCTCAGCGGTAGAGCTCTTGCCTAGCAAGTGCAAGGCCCTGAGTTCGGTACCAAACTCAAAAAAAAAAATTATAGCCAAGGATCGTTAGGATAATGATATTTTCAAACTCTCTTTCCTTCAAAACTACAGAATAATATGGCCCAATCATCTATCAAGGCAGATATTGTTTCTATCTGAGCAGTTGTAAATGCTATAATAATTCTCTTGGGTAAAATACCAAAATGCTGAATACAAGATTTAACGCCTAACATAGCAAGCTGTGCAACAGCAGAAGCGTAATATTAAAGGGTCGTATTAGGAGAAATATGGGGATAAATCCAAAATTATATTGAGGGTTATAT
The DNA here is from genome assembly GCF_021556685.1 of Rattus norvegicus. Lineage (NCBI taxonomy): Eukaryota > Metazoa > Chordata > Mammalia > Rodentia > Muridae > Rattus > Rattus norvegicus. The sequence goes on along the minus strand of NC_141555.1, from coordinate 32,922,108 downwards.
GGAGGTGCTGTTGGTATAAACGCTTTCTTGCCTAATTGTCTGCCTCGTTGCCATGTGGCAGTAGCATGCAGCCAGTCTGGATCATATCTCTCCCCCTTACGCTGAGCAGCCTCTTCCTAGAGATCAGCCTCATCATCCCCAAATCCAGTCTCCAAAACACCGAGTATATCCTTCATACTACAAGGTTTGACTGCCAATTCCTACATATGAACGCATGATGGTGCGGTCTCCAATACTGCAACAAAGAGACTTTGCCTTAAAATCTTTTAGAAGCCTGGTTTCTAGGATAAGATTTCCATAAAAATATCATCCCAATTTAGACCTGTTTCCCTAGATTGCCTCATGCCACGTGTTGTCTATGATGACTCCTTCCAAATTTACCAGTTTGATGTCAACTTTCTGTTAACAATGTTACATTTTTTTAACACATCCAAAAACTTAAAAGTCAATAGTCCATACCCAAGGCTTGTAGAGAATATTTATACATTTAAAACCAAACAGAAAAAAAATTGAAGTGGCTACACATACCTTTAATATTTAAATCAGTCACCATTTTTACTTTTTCTAGCAGTAATTTTAAGAGAAACACCTTGTCACCTGTTGCGTCTAATAATCACAAAGATTTTCTAAGAGAAACAGCCATCAGTTTTATTACCTTAGAAGCTGTGAAGCTCCTGGTTTCTTTAGGATCGACTAGTATAAACATTTAGCCAGCCCCTGGGGAACTTTCCCAGCTGACTTAGGCTTCTAGCTATTGATGCAGGTTCCAAAATCCAATTGAAATTTTATTTATTGGTTCCTTCCTTGAAAGGAGTTAAAGCTACATCAATGGGTGAATCAACCAGCATTTAAAATTTTAACCTTTTCTTTTAAACATGAAACACAAAACATTCAAGCAACAAGAAGCAAAACCCAGATATAAATTGACATACATGGACAGCTTGGTGCACCAAGGACAGACAATAGACACAGAGGAAAAGAACTAGATGGTGTTCCACCAAAGGGACCCAGATTCCAATAGGAATTTTTCCACTCACAATCCAATTACATTAACTCCATCAAGCTGTACATGGTGGTTGAGATGTCCTGGGGTAGGAGGTAGAAAAAATGAAATGATTGCTGTAGCTGATGTGTCCTGACTGGTCCCAGCTGAAAGTTCTTGAGACCAGGAATCCAAGTAGGCACACTCTGTACAATTCTGAAGACAAAAGTTTAGAATCGAGATATCTTTTTGTTTTATTCTCCTGAATAAATTTTTCAGGCATTCAACCTCTATCAAATCTGATCAGTATGACTCTGTGAGGTTGCCAGAGCCTAATCACACCTTTTAAAAACACAAAGAAAAAATCTTTCTCCCATAATACTGTGTTCCTTAGTCTGAAACCAGAAAACCTTGAATCTTTTCCTCTTTCCCAGAGTAATAATATAACCTTAAAACTCAGAATCACACCCATCACAATATCCACTTGTTCCTGGAGCAAATCAAGACTTTGAAACAGCAGCAAAATTCCCGTTTTCAACTGACTATTAATATTACCCTGAACATCTAAAGCTTCTGCAACACCTGCGGATAGATTACTTACAGCTGCGGATAAATTACTTACAGCTGCCACAGTCCACAAACATTTCTGCCTCTATACCAAGACTTTCGTCTTCACAAAGTTTTCGACCTCTATACCAAGGCTTTCATCTTCAGAAACCTTTCGGCCTCTATACCATGGCTTTCATCTTCTTTATTTTCTTTTTTCTTTTTTTTTTTTTTTTCCAGAGAAACGTATCATCTCTTATCCGGGAATTTACCAATGTTGCCATCCTGAAACTGAAGAGTTCTGAATCCACAAGAATGTCCGCAGGTGTCCGTATGGGCCACCAGTTGCCACGGCCACATCAGACCGCAAGGAATACGCAACACAGTCGGATTCTCACAACAGCCTTTATTGCAGGACCACCTCTTTGGTGATATGGGGACCTCGAGCAGCAAGAGTGCTGGCTTTATAAACACAACAGGCTGTGGCTATGCAAATTGTCCTTCAGAGATTGGTGGAGCACCAATCACCCCACTATCACCCTTGCTACTTGTCCTTCAGGGATTGGCGGAGCATGAATCCCTCATTAGCTTATTACCATCCCGTCGAACTGACAACAGGTGCAAAACCTGTGTAAGCACAGTACTGTTATTAGCCACAGGTGGGCGCCAGATCACCTCATTATTCTACAGCCACCCTGGCAAGGGGACAAGCCTGCACATGTGCGTTAAGTCATTTACTACAAGGCAGGACTGGATGTCATTGCCATCTTTGTTTTTCGCGCTGCTCCCTTCTCTGTTGAATTTTGTCAAATGCTTTCTCAGCATCTAATGAAAAGACCATGTGTCCTTATCTTTGAGTTTGTTTACACGTTGGATAACATTGATGGTTTTTTGTATATTAAAACATCCCTGCATCCCTGATCATGATGGATGATTGTTTATTAGATTCGGTTTGCAAGAATTTTATTGAGTACTTTTGAGTCAATATTCATAAAGGAAATTGGTCTGAAGTTCTCTTTCTTTGTTGGGTCTTTCTGAAGTGTAGATAAAAGAGTAATTTGGCTTCATAGAAGCAATTTGGTAGTACTCCGTTTCAGCTAGTTTTGTGTACTAGTTTGCACAGTACTTGCATGAAGTCTTCTATGAAGGTTTAATAAAATTCTGCCCTGAACACATGCGGAACAGGGTTTTGTTTGGGAGACCTTTAATAACTGCTTCTATTTCTTTAGGATTTATGGAGTGTTGAGATAGTTTATTTGACCCCGATTTAACGTGGCTACCTGGTATCTGTCTAGAAAATTGTCCATTTCCTCCATATTTTCCAGTTTTCTTGTATATAGACTTTTATATTGGAATCTCCTGATTTTTGGAATTTCTTCAGATTCTGTTGTTATGTATCCCTTTTCATTCCTGATTTTCTTAATTTGGATACTGTCTCTGTGAGCTCTGGTTAGTCTGCTAAGGGTTTATATATCTTGTTGTTTTTCTCAAAGAAACAGCTTCTGTTGTTGTTGATTCTTTGTAAACTCCTTTTTGTTTCTACTTGGTTCATTTCAGCTCTGAGTTTGATTATTTCCTACCTTCTACACCTCTTGGGTTCACTTATTTCTTTTTCTTCTAGAGATTTTACATGTGCTGTCACGCTGCTGATATATGCTCTCTCCTGTTTCTTCTCCCAAGCATTCAGACCTATAAGTTATTCTCTTAGTACTGCTTTCATTGTGTCACATATGTTTGGGAATGTTGTACCTTCATTTTCATTAAGTTCTAAGGTGTCTTTAATTTCTTTCTTTATTTCTTCCTTGACCAAGTTGTCATAAAGTAGAGCATTGTTCAACTTCCATGTATACGTGAGCTTTCTGTCATTATTATTAGTATTGAAGACCAGTCTTTGTGTGTGGTGGTCTGATATAATGCATGGGATTATTTCTATCTTCCTGCATATGTTGAGGCCTGTTTAGTGACTGATTGTATGGTTAATTTTGGAGAAGGTTCCAGGAGGTTCTGAAAATAATGTATATCATATTATTTTTAGGATGGAATGTTCTATAAATATCTGTTAAATAAATCTGGTTCATAAATTCATTTAGTTTCTCTACATCTCTTTCAAATTCCTATTTCCATGATCTCTCCAGTGATGAGGGTGGGGTGTTGAAATCTCCTACTATTATCTATCATGTGAAGTGCAATGTATGCTTTGTAATTTAGTAAGGTTTCTTTTATGAATGCAGGTGCCCTTTCATTTGGAGTATAGATATATATGATTGAGAGTTCATCTTGGTGGATTTTTCCTTTGATGACTATGAAGTCATCATCCTTCTTATCCTCCTTAGAAAGCCATGTCCATCCTTACCTTTTTAAAGACTTTTGTTTGAAGTTCAATTTTATTTGACATTATAATCCAACTTCAGCTTGCTTCTTCAGGCAATTTTCTTGGAAATTTGTTTTCCAGCCATGTACTCTTAGGTAGTATTCGTCTTTGTCTCTGAGGTGTGTTTACTGCCTACAGCAAAATGCTCGATACTCTTTATGTATCCCTTCTGTGAGTCGGTGACTTTTCATTGGGGAATTCAGTTCATTGATGTTGAGAGTTATTTATTTTTCTAGTTAGAGGTAGAATTATGTTTGATTACCTCTTTTCATTTCATTGCAAGGAAATTATATTCTTGTTTTCGGTATGATGTATTTTCTCTCCTTGTTTTGGTGTTTTCCATTTATTATCTTTTGTAGGCCTGGATTTGCTGAACGTTATTTCATAAATTTGGTTTTTTCATGGAATATCTTGGTTTCTTTGTCTCTATTACTTGAAAGTTTTCTTGGATACAGTAACCAGGTCTGGGAATTGTGCTCTCTTAGGGTCTATTTGACATCTGTCCAGGGTATTCTCAGTTTCATAGTCTCTGGTGAGAAGTCTGGTGTAATTCTTATAGATCTGAAAACATACATATACATATATATATATATATATATATATATATATATATATATATATATATATATATATATATATATATATCACTTGGACTTTTTCCCTTACTGCTTTTTATATTCTTTCTTTGTCTTGCACATTTGGTGTTTTGACTATTATGTGATGGGAGGAATATCTCTTCTACTCCAATCTATTTGGAGTTCTGTGGGCTTCTTGTTTGTTCATGGGCATCAATTTTTTAGGATAGGGAAGTTTTCTTTTTTAATGTTGTTGAAGATATTTACTGGCCCTTTAAGTTGGGAGTCATCTTTTCTTCTATACCTATTAGCCTCAGGTTTGAACTTTTCATTTTGTCCTGGATTTCCTGTATGTTTTGGGCCAGGAACTTTTTGTTTTCCATTATATTCATCAGTTGTGTCGATGATTTCTATGGATACTCCTGTCCCTGAGATTTTCTCTTCTATCTCTTGCCTTCTGTTGGTGATTCTTGTATCTACAGCTCCTTGTCTCTTCCTTGGTTTTTCTCTCTCCTTCTTTGTCAACTTTTTGCTTTCTTTATTATTTCTATTTCTATTTTCAAGTCGTCTACTTGTTTGGTCATGTTTCCTGTAATTCTTTCATGGATGTTTGTGTTTCCTCTCGAAGGGCTTCTACTTGTTCACTTGTGTTTTCCTGCATTTTTCTAAGGGAATTCTTTAGGTTTCTCTCAAAGTCCTCCATCATTATCAATGACTGTGATTTTAAATCTAAATCTTGCTTTTCTGCTGTGTTTAAATATCCAGTATTTTCTTTGGTGGGAAAACTGGGCTCTGCTGATGCCACGTAGTATTGGTTTTTGTTTCTTAGGTTTCTATGCTTGACCCTCTTCATTGGGTTGTCTCTGGTATTTGCTTGTCATGCTGCTTCTGAGAGTGACTTGACCCTGCTGTAGTCCTCTGTGTCAGCACTGTTGTAGAACTTTTTTCCTGTTTTCTTTTAGACTTTCCTGTGAACCGGTGTTCTGTTCTCATGGGTGTAGGCACTCCTGGAGACATTCGTCCAGCTCTAGCTGCAGGCAGGAATCAAATGATCATGACCCTGGTTGTTTCTGTATGACCTTGCCCTCCATGGCCAAAGTTGGACTGTGGGAAACACTCTTGGGACTGTACGGTGGGAAGGTGGGTATTCTCCTCTGACTTTTCAGGAAATCCACACTCTTGAGGGTCCAACTCTCACCCCTATGGGATTTGGATACAGGGAACTGTTTTGCCATTCAGTGCAGTCCTCGGTACAGACCAGAACCGTGGGTACAGGTAGCTGACTGTTCCTATATCCCAGTGTCCAGAAGCACTGTTCAATTTCTCCTTGCATCAGGGATGTGGGCTGGGGTGGGCCGATGTGTGAACCTGTCCTGCAGCCTCAAGATTTCCTGCGAATAATTTTTATTGCACAAATTTAAATGTAAATATAACATTCTGGTTCTTGAGGTGATTTTCTGGATATTTAACTGGCAGAGAAAAGGCCTTACTCTCTAGCTAGAGAGCTACCTATACAAATACAGAAACTACTTATGAAAAGGAAGTTTCAGTTCTCTGCACCCAAATCCTGTGGGAGGGAGAGCTAAACCTACAGAGTGGCAGACACGCCTGGGAAACCTGAAGAGACTGCACTCTGCGCACATCCAGATGCCAGAGGAAAACACCAAACACCATCTGTAACCCTGGTGCACGGAGGCTCCGAGAAAGAGCGGCACAGATCTTCTCGGTTGCTGACGCCGCAGAGAGGACTTAGGCAGTACCCCACGAGCACACTTGAGCCTCGGAACCTCATGTAGGACCAACTTTTCCCCTGCAAGTCACCTGCTGGTGAACTCAAGACACAGGCCCACAGGAACAGCTGAAGTCGTGTAGAGAGGAAAAACTACACGCCCGAAAGCAGAACACTCTGTCCCCATAACTGGCTGAAAGGAAACAGGAAAACAGGTCTACAGCACTCCTGATGCACAGGCTTATAGGACAGTCTAGCCACTGTCAGAAATAGCAGAACAAAGTAACACTAGAGATAATCTGATGGCGAGAGGCAAGCGCAGGAACCCAAGCAACAGAAACCAAGACTACATGGCATCACCGGAGCCCAATTCTCCCACCAAACTAAAAATGGAATATCCAAACACACCAGAAAAGCAAGAACTAGTTTCAAAATCATATTTGATAATGATGCTGGAGGACTTCAAGAAAGACGTGAAGAACTCCCTTAGAGAGCAAGTAGAAGCCTACAGAGAGGAATCACAAAAATGTCTGAAAGAATTCCAGGAAAACATAAATAAACAAGTAGAAACCCTTAGAGAGGAGACACAAAAATCCCTGAAAGAATTCCAGGAAAACACAGTCAAACAGTTGAAGGAATTACAAAAGGAAATAGAAGAAATCAAGAAAGAACACATAGAAACAACCCTGGATATAGAAAAACAAAAGAGGAGACAAGCAGCTGTAGATACAAGCTTCACCAACAGAATACAAGAGATGGAAGAGAGAATCTCAGGAGCAGAAGATTCCCTAGAAATCATTGACTCAACTGTCAAAGTTAATGTAAAGCAGAAAAAGCTACTGGTCCAAAACATACAGGAAATCCAGGACTCAATGAGAAGATCAAACCTAAGGATAATAGGTATAGAAGAGAGTGAAGACTCACAGCTCAAAGGACAAGTTAATATCTTTAACAAAATCATAGAAGAAAACTTCCCTAACTTAAAAAAGATATACCCATAGGCATACAAGAAGCCTAAGGACACCAAATAGATTGGACCAGAAAAGAAACACCTCCCGTCACATAATAGTCAAAACACCAAACACAAAATAAAGAAAGAATATTAAAAGCAGTAAGGGAAAAAGGTCAAGTAACATATAAAGGCAGACCTATCCGAATCACACCAGACTTCTCACCAGAAACTATGAAGGCCAGAAGATCCTGGACTGATGTCATACAGACCCTAAGAGAACACAAGTGCCAGCCCACGTTACTGTATCCTGCAAAACTCTCAATTAACATAGATGGAGAAACCAAGATATTCCATGACAAAACCAAATTTACACAATATCTTTCTACATATCCAGCACTACAAAGGATAAAAGGGAAAAGCCCAACATACGGAGGCAAGCTGTACACTAGAAGAAGCAAGAAACTAATCGTCTTGGCAACAAAACAAAGAGAAGAAAAGCACAAAAACATAACCTCACATCCAAATATGAATATAAGAGGAAGCAATAATCACTATTCCTTAATATCTCCCAACATCAATGGCCTCAACTCCCCAATAAAAAGACATTGATTAACAAACTGGATATGCAACTAGGACCCTGCATTCTGCTGCCTACAGGAAACACACCTCAGAGACAAAGACAGACACTACCTCAGAGTGAAAGGCTGGAAAACAACTTTCCAAGCAAATGGTCAGAAGAAGCAAGCTGGAGTAGCCATTCTAATATCAAATAAAATCAATTTTCAATAAAAAGTCATCAAAAAAGATAAGGAAGGACACTTCATATTCATCAAAGGAAAAATCCAACAGATGAACTCTCAATCCTAAATATCTATGCCCCAAATACAAGGACACCTACATACATAAAAGAAACCTTACTAAAGCTCAAAACACACATTGCACCTCACACAATAATAGTGGGAGATTTCAACACCCCACTCTCATCAATGGACAGATCATGGAAACAGAAATTAAACAGAGATGCAGACAGACTAAGAGAAGTCATGAGCCTAATGGACTTAACGGATATTTATAGAACATTTTATTCTAAAGCAAAAGGATATACCTTCTTCTCAGCTCCTCATTGTACTTTCTCCAAAATTGACCATATAGTTGGTCAAAAAACGGGCCTCAACTGGTACAGAAAGATAGAAATAATCCCATGCGTGCTATCAGACCACCACAGCCTAAAACTGGTCTTCAATAACAATAAGGGAATAATGCCCACATATACGTGGAAATTGAACAATGCTCTACTCAATGATAACGTAGCCAAGGAAGAAATATAGAAAGAAATTAAAAACTTTTTGGAATTTAATGAAAATGAAGGTACAACATACCCAAACTTTTGGGACACAATGAAAGCTATGCTAAGAGGAAAACACATAGCGCTGTGAGCCTGCAGAAAGAAACAGGAAAGAGCATATGTCAGTAGCTTGACAGCACACCTAAAAGCTCTATAGCAAAAAGAAGCAAATACACCCAGGAGGAGTAGAAGGCAGGAAATAATCAAACTCACAGCTGAAATCAACCAAGTGGAAACAAAAAAGACCATAGAAAGAATCAACAGAACCAAAATGGTTCTTTGAGAAAATCAACAAGTTAGATAAACCCTTAGCCAGACTAACGAGAGGACCCATAGAGTGTGTCCAAATTAACACAATTAGAAATAAAAAGGGAGACATACCTACAGATTCAGAGAAAAATTAAAAAATATCATCATATCTTACTATAAAAGCCTATATTCAACAAAACTAGGAAATCGACAGGAAATGGACAATTTCCTAGACAAATACCAGGTACCAAAGTTAAATCAGGAACAGATAAACCAGTTAAACAACCCCATAACTCCTAAGGAAATAGAAGCAGTCATTAAAGGTCTCCCAACCAAAAAGAGTCCAGGTCCAGACGATTTTAGTGCAGAATTCTATCAAACCTTCATAGAGGACCTCATACCAATATTATCCAAACTAATCCACAAAATTGAAACAGATGGAGCACTCCCGAATTCCTTCTATGAAGCCACAATTACTCTTATACCGAAGCCACACAAAGACCCAACAAAGAAAGAGAACTTCAGACCAATTTCCCTTATGAATATCAGTGCTAAAATACTCAATAAAATTCTGGCAAACCGAATCCAAGAGCACATCAAAACAATCATCCACCATGATCAAGTAGGCTTCATCCCAGGCATGCAGGGATGGTTTAATATACAGATAACCACCAACGTGATCCATTATATAAACAAATTGAAAGAACAAAACCACATGATCATTTCATTAGATGCTGAGAAAACATTTGACAAAATTCAACACCACTTCATGATAAAAGTACTGGAAAGAATAGGAATTCAAGGCCCATACCTAAACATAGTAAAAGCCATAAAAAGCCAACCAGTTGCTAATATTAAATTAAATGGAGAGAAAATTGAAGCAATCCCACTAAAATCAGGGACTAGACAAGGCTGCCCCCTCTCTCCCTACTTATTCAATATAGTTCTTGAAGTTCTAGCCAGAGCAATCAGACAACAAAAGGAGGTCAACGGGATACAGATCAGAAAAGAAGAAGTCAAAATATCACTATTTGCAGATGATATGATAGTTTATTTAAGTGATCCCAATAGTTCCACCAGAGAACTACTAAAGCAGATAAACAACTTCAGCAAAGTGGCTGGGTATAAAATTAACTCAAATAAATCAGTAGCCTTCCTCTATACAAAAGAGAAACAAGCCGAGAAAGAAATTAGGGAAACGACACCCTTCATAATAGACCCAAATAATATAAAGTACCTCGGTGTGACTTTAACCAAGCAAGTAAAAGATCTGTACAATAAGAACTTCAAGACACTGAAGAAAGAAATTGAAGAAAACCTCAGAAGATGGAAAGATCTCCAATGCTCATGGATTGGCAGGATTAATATAGTAAAAATGGCCATTTTGCCAAAAGCGATCTACAGATTCAATGCAATCCCGATCAAAATACCAATCCAATTCTTCAAAGAGTTAGACAGAACAATTTGCAAATTCATCTGGAATAACAAAAAACACAGCATAGCTAAAACTATCCTCAACAATAAAAGAAGTTCAGGGGGAATCACTATCCCTGAAATCAAGCAGTATTACAGAGCAATAGTGATTAAAAACTGCATGGTATTGGTACAGAGACAGAAAGATAGACCAATGGGATAGAATTGAAGACCCAGAAATGAACCCACACACCTATGGTCACTTGATTTCTTACAAAGGAGCCAAAACCATCCAATGGAAAAAAGATCGCATTTTCAGCAAATGATGCTGGTTCAACTGGAGGTCAACATGTAGAAGAATGCAGGTTGATCCATGTTTATCACCCTGTATAAAGCTTAAGTCCAAGTGGATCAACGACCTCCACATCAAACCTGATACGCTCAAACTAATAAAAGAAAAACTAGGGAACCATCTGGAACACATGAGCATTGGAAAAAATTTCCTGAACAAAACACCAATGGCTTATGCTATAAGATCAAGAATGGACAAATGGGATCTCATAAAACGGCAAAGCTTCTGTAAGGCAAAGGACACTGTGGTTAGGACAAATCGGCAACCAACAGATTGGGAAAAGATCTTTACCAATCCTACAACAGATAGAGGCCTTATATCCAAAATATACAAAGAACTCAAGAAGTTAGACCACAGGGAGACAAATAACCCTATTAAAAAATGGGGTCAGAGCTAAACAAAGAATTCACAGCTGAGGAATGCCGAATGGCTGAGAAACACCTAAAGAAATGTTCAACATCTTTAGTCATAAGGGAAATGCAAATCAAAACAACCCTGAGATTTCACTTCACACCAGTGAGAATAGCTAAGATCAAAAACTCAGGTGACAGCAGATGCTGGCGAGGATGTGGAGAAAGAGGAACACTCCTCCATTGTTGGTGGGATTGCAGACTGTTACAACCATTCTGGAAATCAGTCTGGAGGTTCCTCAAAAAATTGGACATTGAACTGCCTGAGGATCCAGCTATACCTCTCTTGGGCATATACCCAAAAGATGCCCCAACATATAAAAAAGACACGTGCTCTACTATGTTCATTGCAGCCTTATTTATAATAGCCAGAAGCTGGAAAGAACCCAGATGCCCTTCAACAGAGGAATGGATACAGAAAATGTGGTACATCTACACAATGCAATATTACTCAGCTATCAAAAACAATGGCTTTATGAAATTCGTAGGCAAATGGTTGGAACTGGAAAATATCATCCTGAGTGAGCTAACCCAATCACAGAAAGACATACATGGTATGCACTCATTGATAAGTGGCTATTAGCCCAAATGCTTGAATTACCCTAGATGCCTAGAACAAATGAAACTCAAGACAGATGATCAAAATGTGAATGCTTCACTCCTTCTCTAAAAGGGTAACAAGAATACCCTTGGCAGGGAACAGAGAGGCAAAGATTAAAACAGAGACTGAAGGAACTCCCATTCAGAGCCTGCCCCACATGTGTCCCATACATATACAGACACCCAATTAGACAAGATGGATGAAGCAAAGAAGTGCAGACTGACAGGAGCCTGATGTACATCGCTCCTGAGAGACACAGCCAGAATACAGCAAATACAGAGGCGAATGCCAGCAGCAAACCACTGAACTGAGAATAGGACCCCCGTTGAAGGAATCAGAGAAAGAACTGGAAGAGCTTGAAGGGGCTCGAGACCCCATATGTACAACAATGTCAAGCAACGAGAGCTTCCAGGGACTAAGCCACTACCTAAAGACTATACATGGACTGACCCTAGACTCTGACCCCATAGGTAGCAATGAATATCCTAGTAAGAGCACCAGTGGAAGGGGAAGCCCTGGGTCCTGCTAAGACTGAACCCCCAGTGAACTAGTCTATGGGGGGAGGGCGGCAATAGGGGGAGGTTTGGGAGGGGAACACCCATAAGGAAGTGGCGGGGGGAGGGGTATGTTTGCCCGGAAACCAAAGAATTATTATTAAGTATTAAATAAATAAAAAAATTGAAAAAAATGGGTCACAATGTATACCGACCTTTCCATGCTGCTATGCAAATGGAATATTTTGATAATGTGACAGGTTTATAACTATTTCATCTTAGCTTCTCAGTAGTCTGTACTTTATGCCTCTGAACAATAAATATGTTGCCCTATTATACACACAGAAAATAAGAAAAGGAAGTTTCTTTAAAAATATTTCAAATTATAAAAGTATTCATTTTCTGTGTTAGCTGTGGGAAGGTTGTTTATTTGTTTTTGTACATTTGTTTGTTTTAATTGAAAATTGAGACATATTTACAATACATCAAAATAAGTGTGAAATCCATCACAATAGAATCCTCTGCATTCCAGTAATTTTTCTACAAGAGCAAAGTCCACTGAGAGGTCAACTATGTACAACAAACCTACTGCTTAATAATTGTCAGAGCTTTAAGTCTGTCTCATGTTCTCTACACTTAGATTTTTATAACTTTTGCATGAATGGGTGCAGATCTAATGTAATAGATCTAATAAGCTAGTATACGTGATTATGTCTCCTGCCCCCATGAGAAAGTACGTATTGTTTTGCTCTTTTGTTGTTGATGTTTGGGGAGCTATCTTTTTCATTATCCCCAATAGAAAATTAATCTAGTGATGAATTATTGAATAGAAACGAAAATTATGTATGATGATGAGAAGTTCCCCAAAACAGAGTGTACACAAAGTTAAATCTGAAATGTGTGTTGGTAGACATGCACACATGCTCTTGACTCATGTAGCTGACAAGCATTCAACTCCAGATCAACTTAAGTGATTTGGGAAATTAACTTATATCACATAGAAACAATCCAATGGGGAATATATTTTTTCTCAGTCGCTTCTTTAAGTGATCTAATGGTGAAATGGGATGTAAACAAATACTGTTACCCTGCATTGTTGTTTATACTAACATTTTAATTCATGTAAAATCTCCATGTGCTCTTTCTCTATTTTGTTTCTCTGTGTCTGTGTTTTGCATGAATATATAGGCACACATGTGTATGTGGCATACATGTGAGTGCATGTGCATGTGTGTGTGTGTGTGTGTGTGTGTGTCTTATATGGTATTTGTAAACATAGGTAACATGTGTATATATAATTTGGATATACTGAAACTCACGTTTGATTTGTGGATCAACCATGTGACTGATCTACTCACAAATCTCTGAAATCCCATTATATCAAGTGAATAGAGAGAGAAGCTAATAGGCAGGTGGTATCTCCTATTCTACCCTTGTAAGGAGAAAGTATTTTTTGGCAAGAAAAGCCAAACTTCAGCAAAGACATACACACCCCCAAAAAACAGGTAAGGTTATGTCATTTGAAGAGAAAAGATATCAACTGGGAGAAAAATGAGTTTGACACATCTTCAATGCTTGAGAGACATGAGATTGAACTTCAGAAGATATAATGGGATGGGACCGACAGAATCTCTAAGGAGCCAAAATAAGCTAAACACTGGAAATTCTCATTACATGAGAGCTCACGGATTGGTAAGTATGGTAAAAATAATGATAAGAACTTTGCAGACCATATTCAATATCCATATAAGGCTACAATTTGAACAAGGTGAAATGTAGTCACCACCACAGTGCTAACAACTACTTTATCAGTTACAGTGTGAAATACAGAGTTTAACTGTAGACAGAAGAGAAGGATGTTATCTGAAAACAGACAAGGCTGTGCTGGAACTGAACAGTTTTCCATGTAAGTAACCAAGCAAGAATACAGCAGCTGCCTGATGCAAAAGTGAGCAAAGAGGAATGAACTGCATAGATACTATGTGTACAGAAATACAGGCAATTTGGTAGAATTTTAAGATGTTGAGATGAAAGAATAGGAAGAAATTTCTATCAAGCAAGGCACCATGTCTTGCTCTTACAATACCCACATTTAAGAGACCGAGGGAGAGGAACTAGGAATTTCAGGTTAGCCTGGAATACATATCAAGACACCACCTCTTTTTTCTCTTTTTTTAAATTTAAATCAATAGTCTGATTGATAGAATATCATGAACAATATTAAGAAAACAGTAATTTAAAGCCTACGCAATCATACTCTCTCTAAGAAAACATGTTCTATAAAGAGACTGGAGGGGTTGGGGATTTAGCTCAGTGGTAGAGCGCTTGCCTAGGAAGCACAAGGCCCTGGGTTCGGTCCCCAGCTCCGAAAAAAAAGAACCAAAAAAAAAAAAGAGACTGGAACTATTAAGTTACAGATAACAGCTGCCATATTGAACGATGCATCATGAAGAATTATGGTGTTGTTTGGTTGATCCTTCTTCTCTTTCATGGCTCATTTTACACTTCTTAAGATTTGTTTCTGTCCACATCATTATTGTGCAGACATCTAGATGTTCACTGCCTTTAAATTTATGTATGTAAACCAGTAATTATTTATTTATCCAATGATTATTTGATTTTAATTCATCTTCAAAAATGATGAGTCTTGAGGAAATGATAACTTTATTGTGTGGGTTTGAATATTCATAATGGCAAACAGAGAAAAATCTGGGCCCAACACACACACACACACACACACAAACACACACACACACACACACACACACACACACACACACAGGGTGGTTGGAGAGACTATACCTGTGGCATCAGGAAAGCATAGAGATGAGTGGGTGGATCAGTTTTTCTGTATAACATTGATAACTAGTTAATGATAAGAATGTGTAAAAATCGAGATACACTCAAGGTTTTCTTTTCCTTCGTTTGAATGATAGCTTATACAGCCTGTGAAACTGAACTTAAACTGAAGGTAAATCTTCCTCCTGTGCATCATTAGTCCAGGACTACATGTTTCCAAATTCTTTTGTAAATATTTGGACACTTGGCTCAATGCTTAGCACACTTTGAAAAATTCCCTGGTGTTAAGAGAGAAAGTATAAGATATGAAATTATGTGAGAAAAAAATCTTTTCTAAGCTTTGATTTTTGTAACTGCAGACTGACTTTGACTCTGAAGTAACTGAGGCTTTAAAATACTAAAAAATTAATATCTCTCATCTACAATAATCCTAAAAATTGCTTACTGTTCTGTGTTTCTGGAGATGAGTGTCAATTATGTCAATTGCTCTTTGTGGCAGGAGAAGGGCTTGATGGTCAAATGCTTTGCAAATGCCAAGTTCTCTGAGGTCCCTGGAGAATGCTTCCTTCTGTTCACCCACATTCTTCTCTCATTGCCTTAGCTATCTTCACCAGTCCATCTCTACACACCCCCATGTACTTCTTTCTGGTGAACTTATGTATCCTGGAAATTGGTTACATGGGCTTTGTCACACCTAAGGTGTGGAGAGCCTTGTACTTACGACTCTCTCAGGAGGGATGTAACACACAGATGTTTTTCTTCACACTTTTTGGTATAACTGAGTGATGCATATTGGCACCCATGCCTTTGCCCAGCGTATGGCCCAGCTTCACTATGCAACCCATAGAGTCGTGGTCTGTGTGTCCATTTGGCAATTATTTCATGGAGAATGGGATGCCCTGTAGGTTTGGGACAAAACTACTTGAGGCCCAAATCTAATCACCCATCAGGAGTTGATAATCTCTTGGTCTATACAGCAGTGACATTCATGCTGAACACCATCATCTAAAGCCTAAATAAACAAGAAGTCAAGGCTGCATTGAGAAAAACTCTGGGTCTGAAGAAAGTTGTGATAACAAATAGGTAATTGAGGATCACAAAGTGCTTTTTCAAAAAAGTGCATAGTCTGTGAAAGAAAGAAAACAAAACCACTGTGCTCTTTCTGGCTGTCTTGAAACAAACTTTTAGAAACATAACTTTGTTTTAGAGTGTTCTCTACATTCACCACCATTCTTAATTGCAAACAGTGGTAAAGTACGATTACTATTAAATAAGTTTAGTAGATTAGTCCAGAGTTTAAACCACATGCTAATGTCTCAGGGTCCTTGAAAGTTCTCTGTATCCTTTCTTAGCTATTTGGAGATCTTCCAAGAAATACTTCCAAGTGATCTCAGCTCATTTTGCTACAATTCCATATTCCTCAGTACATGTAAATTCATTTCACTGGACTGGAACTCCTAAGTAGTTCTCAGGGGAGTGAATTGTTAGACTCTGCTTTGTGTACCATTTGGTCAGTCCACATGTCAGATTTGGGCACCCAGCGCCTATGATTTTGGAACAGGAGTAATCATTCTTCCCTTTTATGATTTCTAACAGGGTGTTGGAAAAGAATTTCAGCCAGGTGATTCTCAAAATCAACATCATAGTTTCAGATAAACACAAACACACACACACACACACACACACACACACACACACACAAACACATCTGCATGCATGCACACATTATAAAGGAAAATAAGTGAGTTTACAAGTGACAGAAGACTAATATAAAAGGTCAGCTAGTGTTAGAAAATTAGATACTGGTTGTTATTCCCCAATAAAATAAAATTAGAATCTTGGGTCTTTATGTGTATAATGAAAGAAAAATAGAATTCCATTTTGGTGTGCAGACAATATGGAAGATTTTAAAATATAAATTACAGTGATACTAAAACTAGAGTATTGTTTGAGTCATGAGTCACCCAAACATTAAGACATTGATTATATTTTCCTCAGAAGTCTTGTTTTGAGTCTACTTAGAGGTAGGAAGGACCATTAAGGCCAAAGTTTTGGAAAAAAAATGACCGAGAAACTGAAAACAAAGCCTAAAATTTTGAAGAGACACACAGTCTTTTCATAGTATTTAAGTAATTCTTCTAAAACTTCTATTACTTTAAAAGGAAATCCAATAGAAAAATACATTAAAACATTTTTTAACTATCAAAGGAAAATAATTTAAAATAATTTCATTGCTCCCTAATGGGGCGATATTAAGATGCCAGGTGTCCACCTAGTGCTGAACTGAGACAAAAAAAGCAGGAAACAATTTTTGGTATCTGCATCAAGTACATACAATCTCAACCTAAAAAAGAAAAAAACGCTAGGCAAATCCAAAATCAGAGACATTCTACCAAAGTAATTATTTCTCTTCAAAGGTCTGGTCATAGAAGATAAAAATAGTAATGAATTATCACAGAATAGAATAACGTACAGTATGTAATAATTGAATGTCAATGGATTTCTGGATTGGATATGGGCATAGAATATAGAAAGTGTACAGTAGTACAAACATTGCTTTTATGATTTGGTCAACCTACTGTGGTACTTGTAATATGTTTTTTTTCAATTATCTAATTTTTGAGAATTAGTTATTAGATGGATTATGTAATATAAAATTCAGGAGTGGGGTACGATACAAAAGAGTATTGTTTCCTATCAATTAAATCTGATATTTTTCTGTATATTTTGACTTCTGCTTATTTTTTGTATTTATTCATTTTATTAATTTCTTTATGTCTCAAATGCTGCCCTCCTTCCTATTTTCCCCCTCAGAGTCCCTTACCTCAACCCCCATCCCTTTCACATTTCTTCTTTTAAAAAGACAAAACAACAGTAACTAAGGCATGTTTACTCCCTGAATAGCCATTCATTTGAACATGTATTAGAAAGTCTACAACATTGATAGTGCAGATATCAGAAATAGTTCCTAAAATGATCTTCAAAAATTATATATTCTCCAGTTATCAGCTATCAGCTATCAGGTATCAGCTTGACAAAACTGGAAGAAATCCAGAACATGAATATCCTTGTTCATATATACATAGAGAAAAATGATCAGACAACAAGAAAAAAAGATAGCAGCATTCCTGGATTCAACAGAAGAGGACCTCAGTTCCTGTAATATATTCTGCATGAGTTTAGAAAGTCTATGAGCTAATACCTGAAAATAAACACCTACAATATCCAACAAAAACTAACCACAAACTGTAAACTTTATAAAAGTTAAACAAATATGTGGAAAGTATAATTTTTCAGCTATGTATGAGTATACTAAGGTATATTATATGTATATTAATAAAACTTAAATTTTATTACTGCAAATTTTTATTACAATTTTTTAAAAAAATAGATTTAAAGTGACTCAGGTGATTGCTAACTTTTTCTGGCTTTGATTATTATGGATCAATACAATGTTTATTTGACTGTGATTATCACTTTGAATATTCACGTAAATCAAATGATTTCAACAAGGAACAGCTTAGTATTTTTGTTGTACTTATGTAATTGTATTACCTGCTTGTCTACATGTGAGACACATGCATGCCTTCTGCCCAGGAGGTTGAAGAGCATGTGAGATTCCGTGATGCTGAAATTACAGCCACCTGTAAGCTGTAACATGGGAGCTGGGGATTGGCCCTGGGTCCTCTGCAAGTACAGATAGTGCTATTAATCACCGAATCATTTCTTCATATTCAGCAAACGCCATTTTTTTTGTAAATATAGTGCTAAGCTGCCTGTCTTCTGCATAGACCACTGTTGTCTCAAATGTGATAATTTAATATTAAATTCACAGAATTGCTTCTTACCTTCATATATATATATATATATATATATATATATATATATTCTCACACAGACAACACATTCACACACACACACACACACACAACTGCATCCTTCCTTCAAGTAGACCTAGTTATTTATATAGTTATTTGTTTATTTATGCACTTTACATACTGCACTCTGCCCCCCTCTAGTTCACACTTCTCACAATCTTTCTCCCAGCCCTTTCTCCTCTAAGGAGTTTCAGACCCCACAGGGTTATTCTTTCATGATGCATGTCCAGTCTCTGTGATGCTAGTCACATCCTCTGCCACTGAGTCCAGACACATCAGTCTAGATGAATAGGGGTGGGGAGGTTGAGGTCATATACAGAAAGAGGCCTAGACCTGGGGTAAGAATGTTGCCCATGAATCAATGGGTTTTTCCTTACTTGAGACTCACAGCCTCAGTGATATCCACCTGAAGAGCCCTCCTCCTGTAGCCAGAGAGCAACCAAAATGGAGTGATAGAGACACTAACTTTTGACCCAAAATGTATTCTGACCACAGGAAATGCAGGGTCCGTGCATAGAGCAGAGAGTGAGGAATGGTCATCCAATGGTTAGTACAGATTGAGAAGTCCCCAATGGATGAGCACCAATCCCTGACACTGTTAATGACACTCTGCTGTGCTTGCAGACAGGAGTCTAGTCTCAGAGACTCCACAAATCTGCTCACTCAGACAGATGCAAAAACCCATTAGTCAAACCACAGTTGGAGCTTGGGGATTCTGATGGAAGAATAGAATGAAAAGGATTATGGCCTCTAAGGACATAGGCACTCCACAGTCTTTGTCTTCATGCGGATACCTAACAACTAGAATTGGAATTTCCCAAAACATATTGTCTGTTGATGGGATATCTGTTTTTTAAAATTCATTTATTTACTTACTCACTTTACATCCAAAAATCGGTGCTCCGTCTTCATGGGATGGCAACACTCATTTTCGATGGCACCTGTAAAAAGACAAAGCTACACACTTGCTACCTATGTCCTGGGGGCTCAGGTTCTGTCCACTTTCACTCTCTGATTGGTGGTTCAGTCTTTGGCAGATCACAAGAATCACTGTGAGTTGACTCTATTGTTCTTCCTGTGGAGTCCCTCATATCATCTGGGCCTCAATTCTTCACCTGTTTTTCTTTGTTTTTTTTTTTTAAGATTCCCCAAGCTCCAGCTAGTGTTTGGTCATGAATCTTTACACTTGTTTCTCTCAGCTGTTGGGTGGAGTCTCTCAGAGGACAGTTATGCTAGGAATCTGTCTACAATCACGATAGAGTATCTTTAATAGTGTCAGGGATCGGTGCTTGACCACGAGGTAGTTCTCAATCTATGCTAACCATTGGTTGGACGTTCCTTCCTTGTCTGTTGTATCTATATTTGTCTCAGAAGATCTTGTAGGCTGTGTTCATTTTGGTTTGAACATTTTGTGGGTGTGTTTTCTTCCGTGTCACATCATTGGGAGTCATGCCTGGCTACAGAAATGGCAAATTAAGGTTCTGTATCTCTATTGCTAGAGTCACCCCAATAGACACCCTGGGGATTCGCCTTTTACCATTTTCTGGCAATTTCTAGAGATGTGCACCCCACACTTGTGATTTCCATTCCCTTTTCCCTGCAATCACTATACCTAATTCTTCCAAACTCACTATACTTAATTCCTCCAACATACTCCCTTCTCTACCTCCCCTTCTATTCAGTTTCCTCCCTCCCTCGATCCGCCTCAATATCTATTCTGCTGAATGCATTTTAAAGTCAATATTTAGGAAAAAACACTAAGCAAGTATAGGAAGTATTCCATAAGTACTTGTGGTGGAAGTTTAGGCAAGACATGAACATATTTAATTTTATAGAGGCCAAAATTACAACATATATTGTTAGAAGAGACACTGTCTACATTATATTCAACATGAAGGAAAACCATTTATATATTCTTTTAAGTTATACAAGAGAATCTATTAAAAGTGTTACACACATCACACAACTTTATTACTTTGAAAACTCTCTTTATTGCAAATATTTACACAATGAAAAGTACAAAGGTTTAAACTCATGTGAGTGTACTTTGTTGTAAAGTTAAAGTTTATATATACGGGTTGATGACAACAGCCATCTCAGATTCACAGGGGATAAATACATCAGGGAGTTCTCTATTACCTTACCTGTCTTCTTTCCTTTATTCCTGATGAAGACTCAACTCATCGGCAGCCCCTGCTGTGAGAGATAGATCATAAAATGCCTAACGGTCTACAACCCAGAGTACATCGATAGAAAAGATAAAAGACAACATCTCCAAATAGTATATGCAATCGAAACTTTCTTGTAGTTTTTAAAAAAAAATTCAAAGTACAAACCACATCCGAGGTTATAACCACATATTGGAAACGGTAGCTGTAGGAAGCATTCAGGGGATTTTAAACATCTGCACCTAAGATCGAAACTGCCTCCGTGAACATGAAGATTTATTCCTTTGGCAAGAAAGTCAGTCTGTCTCTTGACAGTCGTGCAGTCTGTCCTTCACTAGAGTGACGGCCATGCTCTATGAATGTGTACAGATAAACACATACCGGTTTTCACATCTTCAAATAATTTCAAGAAGAACCTGAAAGAGAATATATAATGTTCCAGAGAAAAAAATACAGGAATTTAAATTAGCCAGCATTAATATGTTGTTAAAATTTTCTGCCTACAATATTTTAATAATTTTGACTCTTCCTGCTATGAATGAAAAGATGGTTATGTAATGTCTACCAACCCCCAAAACCTGTAATATTGTGAAAACTGTCTTATTTCTCCATAACTTGGGTCTTTGGTCACCAACCTTCTCATTGCCTATCTAAATTCTGTTCCTCAAATAGATCAGAAGACTATGTGAGGGTGTCACTCTCATGTAGAAGACCAAGGAACTTTCTGTACTTGCATGTATTTGCTCTTGGGAACATGTAAATGAAACTTTCAGTTTCAAGAACTAAAACATGGCCGTCGAATGGGACACACATGGAAAATAATCTTCCTGCCATCAGTGAACATTAGCACACTGGTAACAGCACAGACAATAAAATAATGTAATAATCCTGGAATAGTAATAATAATAATAATAATAATATGATCATTTTAATAATAATAATAATAATAATAATAATAATAATAATAATAATAATAGAATAATCCCCTCAAGGGATCACAGACTAAGTAAAGTAAATTTTGAGACATGTTTTTCAAGGGTTATTTTACCCATGAAAGCTATTTTCACTAGGACAGACTCCTCATACTTGAAAATCACTCAACCTGTCATGACTTCACAGAGAGATTTGAGAATCAGGGTGGACTTTTCTTAGGACAGGAGAAAGATTTGCCAACTTTCCAAAAAGAAAAGCAAACCAGACAGTCTGTGTGAGGATGGTTAGCTTGTGCATGACTAACACACACACACACACACATACACACACACACACATAAACACACATATCCACACACACACAGACACACAGACACACACACATACACACAGACACACCAAGAGAGACACAGACAGACAAACAGACAGATACACACACACAGATACACACACATACACACACATAAACACACATACACACACATACACACACAGGGACATACACACATACAAACACTCACACGCATAAAAATACACACAGAGAGACACAACACAGGAACACACATACACACACATAAACACACATACACACACGTACACAGAGATAAACACACACAGATGCAAACACACACAAACACTCACACACATAAAAATACACACACACAGACACACAGACAGACACATAGATACACAGACAGACACACAGATACACAGACACACACACAGACAAATAGACACACACACACACACACACACACACACAGACATCTCTGATGTATGCTTCTTAGACTGTCCAGGTGCAAAAGGATGAAGTGGCCCCAGGAACTAGTCGGTCAACAGAATCTTGGTCTGCCTGCAAGTGAGTTGGGGGTTGCTCCAAGGTATTCAGTGTCACAACTCTGTTAGAAGGTATTCAGGGACGCGCTGTGTGCATATATTTTACTCAGGTTGAACAAGGGCTACACAAACCTTGAAGAGCGGGAAGGGGTTTTCGGGTGGATTTACATCGATGGAGGCTTAAGGTACCAGAAGGGCTCATTTGCTTGAGCTTTTATAATCTCTGTCCCAGCATCGGTCTGTTATTCAGGGATCTCCATTTGACCTCCTCAGAAACCGACTCCACTGAATGTGCCCCATCCCAAAACCTGAGGTTCCACTTGCTTGATTTCAAAAGATTGAAGGTTCGGACTCTGCGTTCTCTATCAGATTAAATACTCGGGAGGTTGTTCTCTAGACGCCATGAACTAACAAGTGCATCCATTGAGTTTCTGCATTAACCCATATGTCCCCTAATTCTGGCCGGTTCTCTCTGCACAGCGCTATTCCTCCATCTTCCCCACCAACCTTCAGCTCCTGTCTCAGTCGTCCGCACTTCAATCACAGAATCTGTTACAGTTTTCCTTTCAGAGAGGTTGATGCTTTCCCTCTCACCGGCCTTCTCCTTTCCTTTGTCCTCTCTCCATTTGTGGATTGTAGATAGAATATGATTTGCCTCACACCTGAAACCATCAATAGGTAAACACGCGCCATGTTTGTGTCTCTAGGTCTCAGCTCGCTCTCGGGCTGTTTTTTTTTTTTTTTGTTTTTGTTTTTGTTTTTGTTTTTGTTTTTTTTTTTCTAGTTTCAACTATTTTCCATGAAGCTTCATGATATCATGACCCCATCCCCATGAGGATATGCCCCACTCCCATGATGTCATGCCCCACCTACACGATGTCATGAGCCACACCCATGATGTCACGCCACCATCCCCGTGATGTCATGCCTGTGCCCCTTGCAAGAATGGTTGTATATATTCACCAGGTAACATTCTGAATGCTGCACTGTCACCACACTCCTCCAGGCTCCCACCATTTACAGTCCCTCTTTCTATCCTCTCCCCATCTTCTCTGAGCGAGTGGAGTGCCCTAATGGGTGCACCCTCTCCCCTGGCACATCAAGTCTTTGCAGGGTTAGATTCATCATCTCCCACCAGGTCCTGAAAACGAAGCTCGAGTAGGAGAACAGGATCCAAAGACAGGCGACAGGTTTAGTGAACCCTCGTGAAGACCACTGTGCTCCTCTGCCTCTTTCAGTCCTTTCCTCAGCTCTTTGGTTAGACTCTTTGAGCTCTATCCGATCTTTGGCCGTGCACCTCTGCTTCTGTGTCAGTCGGCTGCTCGGTGGAGCCTTGCAGAGAACAATAATGCTATCCTCCCGTCTGCAAACATGTCAGTGTTTGAGGTTTGCCCGTAGGATAAGTCTCACATCCGGCTACTTATCCTTTGTCCATTCCCTCATTTCTCTTCCATCTCTGTACCTGTGTCTTTTATAGAGAGGGCAATTTCTGTGTCAAAATTTTCGGGGTGGCTTTGTGTCCTTATCCTTCCACTTTTGGTCCTCTGTGGCTATGGAAAGTGACCATTTCAGTATTTGTATCCCCACTGCTCCGAGTCTCAACTAAAGTCACCCTCATACACGCTAGGGTAGCCTCACCAATCCCAGATTGCAAGCAAATCTTAGAGATAGCACCCACCCTGGACAGTCACTGATTTCTCTTTATTCTCTTGGCCCTCTGTCCCTCTTGCTCGTCTCTCTCAAGAAATGATTCTCAAACCCCATTTCCCGTCCCATCCCCTCAGCCACCCATTCCTTTCCTTCCATCTGCCTCCTCTCATTATTTTATTCCTCCTTCTGAGTGAAATTCAATAATTTTTTTTGGGTCTTTCTTCTTGTTTAGCCTCTTTGGTTCCTTAGATCTTAGTGTTTGAATTCTGTACTTTATGGCTAATACCCTCTTTTAAGTGAGTATGTACATGTTATTTTGGGACTCAGTTACCTCATTCAGAACAATACTTTCTCATTCCATCTACTCCACTGCATCTTCACAATGTCCTTATTTTTCATAACTGTGTAGTATTCCATAGTGTAAATGAACCACATTTTCTGTAGCCATTCTTTGGTTGAGGGGCTTCTGGGTTATTTCTATTTTCTGCTCATTATGAAGAAAGCAGTTAGAATGTTATGGAGCACATGTCCTTGCGGTATGGCAGAGGTTTTTTCAGATATAAGGCCAGGAGTAGTATAGCTGGGTCTTTAGGAAGAATATTCCCCATTTTCTCAGAATACACTGGATAGATATGCAAAGTCATTATTCGAATTTGATCTTCCCCCAGCAAATGTTATTTGTATCCTGATATTTATCTGCTTCCTCAAAGGAGGTTGCCCCTGACTAGTCCTCTTTCATGGATTAAGGAGATCGCATATGAACCTTCTGTCCCTTTTAACTGTTCTTTAAATGTTAAAGCCTATGACAGTGAGCCAGAGGGGAAAGTTGATACTGGAGTACTGAGGGTGTGGTTAGGTAGAGAGTCAGAAGAGGGTAAGAGAGGTATAGTTTATTACTATATAATAATTTAATATACTAACATAATATATTAGTATCAATTATATTTTATTATGATATAAATATATAATAATATAATGTATTAATAAAATATGACTATATTATTTATTTTAATAATATTCTTTAATATGTTAATATAGTATATTATTAATTATATTATTATAATGATTGTACATATCACTTTAATATATTAATTTATTATAATAATATTTTACATATGTGTATATATATATGTATTTATATACAATATAAATATATATGTGTATATATATATACTGCATGGTATGCAACATCCACAAAGTTAACTCCAGGTGGAGCTCGCACGTTAATGTGAAATGCTGAGGGCAGAATATTTTTTTTCAGTTCAGTTTGCTTATATAGTGGATCACTTTGATGGGTTTTCATAGATTGATCCACTCCTGCAGCCTCAGGAGGTAGCCTACATAATGGCACTGAATGGCGGTTTTGATATGCCCTTGGATTTTATTTTCGAGCATTTTACCTAGTATTTTTTCCACCAATGTTGGTAAGGGAAATTCTTCTGAAATTCTTTCTTTGTTGTGTCGTTTGTGATTTATGTGTCAGGGCGACACTGGTGTCATGGAATCATTTTGGCGTTTTCCTCCTGTTTCTGTTTTTTTGGTAGGTTGAGAATTCTTTGAAAACCTGGTAGGGGTCTGCACTCAAACAATCTGGCCCTTGGGCTCTTTCAGTAGGGAAACTTAATTACTGTTTGTGTCTCATTAGGTGTTGTAGAGCTATTTACAGAGTTTATCTTACCTAAATTTACCTGTGGTCAGTGCAATCAGTCTACACAATCATCCACTTTAAAGTGAGAACTAATGATTATGTGACTTTCATCATTGTACATTGATACGGCTCCCTGTTCATTTCTGAATTTGTTATTTGGATGCTCTCTCCTCCTATTACATTATCTGTCTGAGGATTTGTCTGTCGGATTGATGTTCCCAAGGAACCAGCTCTTGTTTTTTTGTTTTTTTTTGTTTTTTTTTTTTTTTTGTTTTTTTGATCTTTGTATTCTCTTTGTTTCTGATGGATCACTCTCACCCTGAGTCTGATCATTTCTTGCTGTCTCCTCCTTTAATATGTATTTGCTTCTTTTTATTTTAGAGATCTAGGGTGTGCTGGGAAGTTGCTAGTGTGGTGTCTCTCCGGTTTCTTTATAAAAGCACCCTGTGCTGCATATGCAGGTAAGTTTGGAGAAGTTGTGCCTTCATTTTCATTAAATTCTAGGAGCACTTTTTGTTTTTCATCTCTTCCGTGAACTGGTGGATCTTAAGTTGCCAGCTATTGAATTTCAATGAGTTTATACACTTTTTCTTATTGTTGAAGTCCAGTTTTAATCCATGGTGATCTGAGAAGATCCAATGGTTAGTGCAGTATTTCTGTATCCTTGTGGCTTCTTTAGAGTGGGAGAACATGTTCATTTTAGGATAAGGTTCCATGAGGTACTGAAAAGAGAGTGTGTACTTTTGTGTTTGTGTGAACTATTCTGTAGATATCAGTGAGGTCAATTTTATTGAACCCCGTGTTTGTTAAATCATTTATTTATTTATTTTTTTAATTTCTGTCTCAATGGCCTGCCTTTGGTGAGATGGGACATTGATGTCACCCACTATTAATGTGTGAGGTTCGATGTGATATTTACGCTTTAGCAATATTTCTCTCACCAATATTTCTGCTTTTTGTCTTTGGCCTATAGACATCCAGAATTGAGATGTCATTTTGGTGGATTTTTCCTCTGATGCATATGAAGTATCATTCCCCGTCTCTTTTGATTACTTTTGGTAGAAAGTCTGATTTGCTGGATGTTAGAATGGCTACACCATCTTGTTTCTTGTGTCCATTAGGTTGGAAATCTTTTCCAACCCCTTGGTCTGAGGTTGTGTCTATCTTGGTTGCTGGATTGTGTTTCTTGAGTGCAACAGAAGGATAGATCCTGATTTTAAATCCATTGTGTTAGCCTGTGTCCTTTTACTGTTGAGTAGAGGACATTAATGCTTAAAGGTATTAATGAGATGTTGCGGGAGCAGGGGTTTTTTTTTTTTTTTTTTTTTTTTTTTTGCTTGCATGTTTTTTTGGTTTTTGTGTTTTCGATTAGGATGTTTGAGTATGTATGTGAGTATTACATCTGTTCAGTAGGGTGCATGATTTTTTTTGTTTGTATTTTTTTGTGTTTTTGGGGAGCTATTGGAGTATGCATGTGAATGTGAGATCCTTTCTGTAGGTTATGCTGTGTAATTATTAATTTCTAGGGGGAGGCAGAGATGTTTCAATTTCTGAAAATCCATCAATATAATTCACTATATAATGAAACTGAAAGAGAAAAATCACATGATAATCTCATTAGATATTTAAAAAGCTTGCAAAAATATTCCAACCCACCTTCATGTTAAAAGGGTGAGAGCAATCAGGGATACGAGTCCTATGCAGAAACATAATAGAGGCAATGGACAGCAGGCCGGTACCCAGCATCAACCTAAATGGAAAGAAATGTAAAGCAATTCCATTAAAGTCAAGGACAATGTAAGGCTGCACACTCTCCCTAATTAGTATAGTATTTGAAATTATATCTAGGGTAAAAGCATAGTTCAAATTTGGTTCTGAAATGGAGTATTGCCAAGGCCTGTGAAGGAGGAATGGCACAGAGCTGTAGAAATCCTGGGGTATGGCCCACTCTTCAGCACAGTCTCGTTGGACCTTGGTGAGTCATGAACCCCACGAGGATTTCAGGCAGAATGGTGCTCAGTTATTGCACTCATCCTCTCTTAATCTAAGAAGTGCATGAAAATCCTCATGGAGCTTTCTACCACTCAGAGGGCAGTGCCATTGGCATTTGCAATAAGAGTGATACAGGTCTTTTAGCAATTGCCTCTGGGGTAGATCATTGCTTCTATCATTGCCCGAGGAAATGTAGAATGATTAGCGAGGACCACAACCCATTAAAAGCTTTTGGAAAAATAAAATTGTTTGTGAAGCTGGCTAAGATCATTTCCCTACTGACTCTGATATAAAAAACAATGTATGGAACAATTTGCAGTTCGGAAAGGCTGGGATCTTTTAAGGTCAGGGATCAAGAACTATGGCGGCACAGGCTAATGGTGTGACTGTCACAAATGCTGGACTGTTGATGACTGCTTTCTGAACCAGTTTTACCCTCAGCTTCCTGATAGGATTTAATAAGGTTTGCCAATCACAGATGTGCATTCTGATCATTTAAAGCAGATATAACATTTTTATACAGATGTTTAGATTTCTGTTTCTAAAAGATTCTTACAAGTATCCTTTTAAGGATAAATAATACAATACTTTACCATTTCTCTGTGAATTCAAATTGCTTACTTATGAAGTTACGTTGACCTTGGGAGCAATTTGTTTTCTTTAGGTGTACTATATAATGTTTGTTCTAATACAGTACTGGGTATCACTTTTTTCATCACTAAGCAAGAGAAGAAAACTAGAATATGATCACAATTGTAATACAATATTCAATAAATTAAAGGTCTATAGGGAAAATACTGCCCGTTGCGAAACAGAGAAAACCTAGAAAATTGTACTGTATGTCACAGGAATAATCCTGGGAGTATAAATATTATCTAGAAGAATCATCTCCACTCCATCTTCCTAAATCTTTTCTACCCGTGACATGCCCCTGACTAACTTTCACCATTCAGAGCATGTAACCACTAATGAAGAAAAGAGAAGTATCTAACTTTATAGAGAGATGGAGTACGTAAATGTTTCCACTGTGACACAAGAGACTCTCCTGGAAAAGGCACTCTTGAAACTGGTCAATGTAAGGAAAGCTGTTCAGCATGTAGGCCATGGGCGTTCTAAGAGACATTATCATTAGGCCCTCTCTGAAAAGTCTCTTGTAACCTAGAGAGCCCTAGCTACTTTTGTGAGGTCACAAGTGTTGTCCTGTTAGCATCTGCCTCTCAGATATTTCTTCAGTACCCCTAGAGCTTACTAATTGGCCTTTAATTCAGAATAAACAGACATTTTTGAAGGGAGAACAAAGAGGATGAAGAAATCAGAGATGTTCAAAGAAAGCTTCCCTTCTGTTTTGGTATCAAAAAGGAAGAATTACCTGGTCCATTTGAGAGCTCAGTGAGTCCGGGGTAGGTGTTTAGTGGGTTCCCTGAAGAGACAGCCTTCATCTCAGCTTTCCACATATGGGAATGAGGACATGGGAGCCTCTCAAAATCATCTGGACTTACCTGTTCTTATGGTTCCTGGAAGTCAGAGAGTTTATATCATTCATTTCTTTATTCCAAAAGCCAAGGGATGGAAAGGGCACAGTTGTTTTCCTGAGAGTGCATGGCCTTTATTCTTTTTGACAAGAAGAAAAGGGACTTAAAGAACACGGGAAGGACAAGTTTTATAACCCTAGCTCTGTGTAAACTCCTCCATGCTTTAGATTCCTATAGTGCAGTTTGTGCCTGACCCTGATATCTGGGATAGAGAAGAGCTTCTATTTTAAACATCATCATCTCAGTCCTTCAACTATTATTTCTATGACTGTCATTACCTGATAGTGACGCATTAGATTTCTGAGTCAATAGCTGTAACTAGCTGGTAGTTTTCTTTTCTTTTATTTCTTATATCTTTTATTTTTTACAAATTTTATTTCTTTTTTTAAAATGTATATTTATATATTTATATTTAAAATACTGTTTCCTTTTAGAATTTCCTCCCGTACGATCCCTAACAGGTCCCTCTCCACTTCTTCTATAAACCATCCCATTACTGTCCCTTCACATTCCCTTTAAATGCAAGTCAAACCAAGGGAGGACCAAGGGCTTAACCTTCCTTTGGTGCCCAAAAAGGCCATCCTCTACTACAAATGCAGTTGGAGCCTTAGGTCTTTCCATTTTCCACCTTTGAATATTGGTCTCGTACCAGAAAGATCTGGTTCATTGGCATTTTTGTTCTTAAGGGTTGAAAGCCTTTTCAGCTCTTATTATCCTTTCTCAGAATCTACAACTGGAACTCCATTTCCAGTTTACTGGTTTGCCATTGACATTCACATTTGTATTTGACATGCTCTAGCTTTGTATCTCAGGAAATATCTATATCTGTTTCCTGGCAGAATGCATTTCTTAGCTTCATCAATGTTATCCAGTTTTGGTGGTTGAATATATATATATATATATATATATATATATATATATATATATATATATATACTTTAGGTGCTTCCTACACCTATTAGGTTAGGTGGAATGATTACATGGATTCTGCACAACTAGGTCAAGAATGTAGAGTTTGCAAATGAGTATATCAAAGAGACTCCCTCCTGTACTTATGAAGGTGTTGAGTTGAGGTTTCACTGTTCCTCAATTCTTTCTTCCCCCTGCCCATGCTCCTGTTTCTTATATATGACATTAAGGAAGAATCATGGCAACACATCTAAAACCTTCAAGTCTGGCCATGGGAACACAGGAAGTAGATAATGTAGTACAGATATCAAATGTGAATAGAGAAAAGAATTGTATACTCCATGTGGTCCTTTGCTTTATTGATGTTGGTAATTTTTGAATAACATAAGGATTTGGGAATTTATAATTGAAGTAGGTACACCATATTTACACTGTTATTCTCAGTCTATAGATGGGCCCACTTTGTTTCCAAAATCATAGCAGAGAATGGAATTTGAAAACAGAATTTTTGAGTACATATTCAGGAATATTTATAATGTCCCCTATGAAGGAATGTACAATAGGAAAGTGAAATACAATATTCATTCAATGAAAGGTGTGTAGGTAAAGTACTGGCCTTTATAAAATTAAGAAAACCTAGAAAATTGAACTGTATGTCACAGGAATTGACCTGGGAATAAAAATATTATCCAGAAGAATCTCCTCCACTCCAAGTTCCTAAATAATTTCTATCCATGCCATGCCCCTGACTCATTTTCTCCATTCAGAAGTCACTAGCTTTAGAGAGATGGAGAACGAAAGTTTCCACTGTGTCACAGGAGACATACCTAAATTGGCACCCTCAAACCTGGTTAATGTAAGGAAAGCTGTTTAGAGTCAGGCCATGGCAGTTCTCAGTGACAATATCATTAGGCTCTCCCTGAAAAATCTCTTGTATCCTTGAGAGCACTAGCTTCTTCTGTGATGTAATAAGTGTTGTCCTGACTGCAAATGCCTCTCAGATATTACTTCAGTACCTATAGGTTTTACTAATTGGCCTCAAATTCAGGGGAAACAGTCATTAGGGAGGGAGAACAAAGACGATGAAGAAATCAGAGATGGGGAGAACGAAGCTGGTCTTCTGTCTTGGTATAAAAGAAGGAAGAAATACATCATCCCTGAGAAATCTCACTGAAGCCTTGGTAGGAGTGGAATATGTAAGTTGAAGAGATAGAATTGATCTGATCCTTCCACACATGGGATCAGGAGCTGGGAGCCTCTCAGAAGAATCTGGACTTCCCTGCTTCTAATGGTTCCTGGAAGTCAGAGAGTTTATATCATTAATTTCTTTCTCCCAAAAGCCAGGTGTTTGGAAGGACACTGTTCTTTTCCTTAGAGCTCATGGATTTTTGTTCTTATTGCCCAGAAGAAAATGGTCCTAAGGAAGAAGTGAAAAATAAGTATACTTTCCTCAGCTCAGAGTAAACTCCTCAATTATTTGGATACTTATAGAGCAGTAAGTGTCTGATACTGGTATTTGGGAGAGAGAAGTGCTCCAAATTTAATCTTCATCATCTCAATCTTTCCACTAGTATTATTCTGACTATAAATCCCTGACAGGAACCCTTTGGATTACTGACTCAATAGGTCTGATTAGCTGCTAATTATCTTTTGTTTTTTTTTTCCTTTTTTTTTTAGCAAATTTTATACCTTTTTTTTTTTGGTTCTTTTTTTCGGAGCTGGGGACCGAACCCAGGGCCTTGCGCTTCCTAGGTAAGCGCTCTACCACTGAGCTAAATCCCCAGCCCCGTATATACCTTTTTTAATTGGATATTTCTATATTTACATTTCAAATGTTATTTCCTTTCCCAGTTTCCTGTCCTTAATATTCCTAGCTGGTCCCCTTATCCTTATCTATAACCTTTACTGTGCTTTGACATTCCCTTTAACTAGGGAGAACCAAGGGCTTCTCCTTCCATTGATGATCAACATCGCCATACTATGCCACATATGCAGTTGGAGCCACAGGTCTGTACATAAACAGTCATGGAATATTGGTTTAATACCAGAAAGCCCTGGTTAATTGAACTTGTTGTTCTTATGGGGGTTGAAAGCCCATTCAGCTCTTGTAATCCTTTCTCAACATCTACAAACAAGGGGTCTGTATTCAGTTCTCTGGTTTGCCACTAGCAATCACTTCTGTATTTGACATGCTCTAGCTGTGTCTCTCATGAAAGATCTAAAACCATTTATTGGCAGAATGCAATTTTATCTTCATCAATCTTACCTAGTTTTTGTGCCTGATATATATATATATATATATATATATATATATATATATATATATATGTATGTATGTATATGTATATATATACACATATATATATACATACATACATATATATATAAGTGAATACATACATACATATATATATATAAGTGAATACATACACACATATATACATATATATACATATATACATATATACATATATATACATTTATATACATACATACACACATATATATATATATATATATATATATATATATATATATATACAATTTTGGTGGATCCTACAACTAGGAATTTTGGTTTAATATTTGGATGGATTCTGCATAACAAGGTGAAGACTATAGGATCCACAAGTGACAATTGCAAATAGACTCCCTCCTGTTTTTTATAACCTATTGAATTTGAGGTTTCATTGGACCACAAGCCATTCCTATCACTGCCCATCACTCAGAAACTGATGTGTGGCCTGAAGAAAGAATCATGGTAAAACATCCAAAACCCTCAAGCCTATCCCTGGGAACACAAGAAGGTAGATATTAGAGGACTGATATCTAATAGAACTTCAGAACCACATTCTATACTCCATGTTGTCCTTTGCTTTACTGATGTCTTGTAATTAATGGATAAAATATGGATTTGGGAGTTGATCATTAGAAGTAGGTACACAATATTTCCACTCTTATATTCACTCTATAGCTGAGCCAAGTTTGATACCAAATTCATTGCAAAAAATGGAATTTGAAAAATGAAATTTTGAGTACACATGCAGGAACATATATAATGTCCCCTGTAAATGAATTTACAATCAGAAAATATAAAACAATATTCACTCAATTAAAGTTCTGTAGGGAAAATACTGGCACCAGCGAAACAGGGAAAACCTAGGGGATTGAACTTTATGTCACAGGATTTGACCGGAGAATAAAATTAATCTCGAGAAGAATATCTTTCCTTCTGTGTTCCTAGATCTTTTCTACCCATGACAAGCCCCTGACTAACTTTCTTCATTCAGAGCATGTAATCACTAATAAAGCAGAGAGAAATCTCTAGCTGTACAGAGATGTAGCATGTAAATATTTCTACTGTGTCACAGGAGACACTACTGGAAAGTGCACAACCAAATCTGGTCAATGCAAGGAAGCTCTTGAGCAGGTAGGCTATGGCAGTTCCATCATCATTAGGCCCTCCTTGAAAATTCAATTGTGTCCTGGAGAGCCGTAGCTTCTTCTGTGATATCACAAGTTTTGTTTTGACAGCAACTACCTCCTTCCATATGTCTATGGTTTAGTAATTGGCATCTAATTCAGAGTAAAGAGCGATTTGGGAGAGAGAACAAATAGGAAGAAGGGATCAGAGATGGGGATGAGGAAGCTGGCCTCTTGTCTTGGTATAAAAGTAAAGAAGAAATAAGTGGTTTTTGGAAAACACCCTGAGCAGATGGCTTTAGTTCTTTTGTTCTTCTATGGGTTAACCGAGCTCTTGGAGAAGTTGGTGAACATCCTAAAGACCTTTTGGCAGATAGTAAAGTTTCTAGACACCCCTTTTTGTATTTCAATGATCCTAGGGATTGTATGACTAAAGGTAATTGTTTTCTAGGACGAGTGCTAGAGCAAGATAGATTTTTAGGTGCTTTAAAAGACATGGAATTTTTCTGATATACTTGGACTAATGGCACAAGGTCTAAATGATTTTTTTTTCGATGTGGACTTTCCCTCAGACCTTTGGTAATATAAAAAAAAAGGTTTTATATGTTTTAAGTCTAATTTGCACAATGACAAACCACTTTGAGCATGGAGAACACTTTCTGGAGCCATAGAGAGGGGTGAAGAAATTCTCTTAAACCCTAGGGTAGACGGTGAACATGCCTTTTTTGTAGAAGGAGGAGTTACTTGAGCATCTTGGGACAATATGGAATGTCCAGCAAGACCTTTCAAGGAATGGCATCTTTGCAAACTTCCTTCATATTTTTTGGAAATTCCATGGCCCTTTGGACAGATGGAGAAGGTTAGGACTCACCTGAGGAGAAGATGTAGCTTTTGCTGTCTCTTTGGCTGCAGAAGATGGCACAAGATCCCTTTTGGCAGAAGGGGGATGTTTGAAACTATCTTCTTTAGAGGAAATTTCTCAAGACTACATCAGAATGATCAAATCTTAACCTTTTTTTTTTATAGAAACTGGATGCCTGTGGTCCACTTTGGTAGAGGGAGAATGTCGCCTCTTTATCCCCAGAGTGGACATGTTAAATAAATCTACTTAGGTATATGGGGATAGTTCTATAACATGCTGTTCAGATGCAGTAGATCCTAAGACATCCTTCTCAGATGAGGAAGGTCTTAATGTACCGTGTATACGTGTAGAATCCTTACTGTGATATCAGAATGGAGGGTATGTATTAGAGCTACCTATGAAAATGTGACCTCTCCCTGAGCATCATAGACATATTCTAGATATTGTTTTGTAACTGTGGAAGTTCCAAGAGAAATTTCTTCTGCTGGAGAAGTGGAAACCGACTTTCCTATAGAAGTGTCAGGTTCCCTAGCCTGCTTGAGAGGCAAAACAGGCTCTAAAGCCCCTTCAGAAGATGAGGTAAAATCCAGAGCTTTTGAGGTATTTGGAAGATGTTCTGGGTCTGCTTGTGGGTATAAAGAAGGAATGGCAATCTTTTCTGAATATTTGGAAGAGTGTGTAGCATCTTCTGTAGTTGGGGAAGATGGCTGATTTTGAGGAGATAAGGAAGTTCCTATAGCCTACTGTGGAATTTGTGGAGGTCGTATTCATTCTTTTACACTAATGGAATACAAGGAATCCCTTTCCTCAGTTGTCGAGGATGCTACAGACTCTGGTGTTCGCATTTCATGGTTCACATATGGTTGGGTCCATAACTTTCTCTACAGATGGAATCTGTCCTTGAATATCTTTTGTATATGTGTCACATCCACAAGACATTTCTAAAGATGTGGCTATGGGTAGACCTCCTTTTGTAGAAGTTTCTTGTCCCACAGTCTCTTTTTGAGATAGAGTAATACTCAGAGAATACTGCTCAGTTTTGGGAAGTTCTAGCATCTCTGATGTATATTTGGAAAATTTTGGCGCCTCTGCTTTCAGTACAGAACGACTTAGAGTCCCCTGAGGAGGTAGGGGATATTTTATCTTCTCTGCACATTGTATAAATATGGAGTCTGCATAGCTCATTGACAGTGTGTTTTGATAAACTTGGCTTTTTTGGGCCTAATGGGATGTCAGGAGGGTCCCTTCAGTGGTAGAGGATATTTGAATAATTCTCTATTATATAGGGACATTTGAAGTACTGGGGGATATGGTGAGGCTGCTAGAACATATTTTTTATGTGCAGAAGGCACAGGAGTTCCATCGGTGGATTCAGAAATTTCTACCACATCTTGCGTGGGTGTGGAACTCTCAAGAGCCCCTTCTGAAACTGTCAATGGTCCTTGATCTAATGGTGTACATGCAGAAAATTTTGTCTCTTCTTGGGCTGGTATGTGTGTTATGAGGTTCACTTGGGTATTTGTAACTGTATTTTGTACGCCTTGGATCATAAGTGATGATTTAAGCGCATTTTTAATAGTGGAGGACTTTGAATGTCCTCTTGGCTTAATAGGGTAGTTCTGCAATCCGCTTTGTCAGCAGAATCAGGTTTCAAACTCATTTTACCCGAAGCAGATTTCATAAGCACGTTGGTGGAGATAGGGCACATCTTTGACTGTCTTTGTGAATGGACAGAGCTCTCTGCCCTGCTTTGGCAGCTGGCAAAGGTATTAAAGTCTCTTCTGGAGAAGGGGCAGGACTTATTCCACTTGTGGAATATGAGAAATCACTGAGATTACCTTTAAGAGAAGAAGATTTCCAGCCCTTTTTTTTTTCTGATTGGGCCTGTTGTACCTCCCCTTAACCAGAGGCGTCTTCTCCAACAAAATTTGGAGGAGAACTGGAAAGACTGAGGACCTGTAAGATAGGGAGTGAACATTTGAAATCCTTTGGAAAGTCTGTGGGACAAGAGCTGAACACCCAGAAGAGTGTGCAATACTGAGACCTCAGCGAGGAGACCCTGCTACTTCTTCCCACATGTGCTCAGATCCCTAGCCCAAGAGGAAACTGCATAGTGCCACTGGACACATGAATATAGGAGCAGTCAATCTGCAGGAGCCCTGCAGTCCAAACTGCAGCTGAATCTGAACTTGTCCAAACAGTATTCTACACCCAAATGTCATGAGGGGTGGGGAAGTATTACACTGTCAGAGGGGCAGAAACCCATGAGAACTCTGCTCAAATTCCTGACTCAAGAAAAAAACACACAGCTCCATCTGGGCCTCCTGTGCATAGGAACGTAGGAGCAGTAGGGTCAAGACACTTCTGGTTGCAGCCCTTATGGAAAGCTGAAAGTCAGCCCAACAAGTGAGTTCAGGCCTGAGAGAAGAGGTGATTCCAACTTTTCTGCTTGAAGCGAGCTCACTGGTTGACTCAGGACATGCAAAGGCAGAACTCCTCTGGGATCAGGCATTTCCAGTTTCTAGCTGGCTCCTGAACCTTGCTGATTCCAGCACAAAGCTCCCTTCTCCTAGAAACTGTGGGAGAGAGAGCTGATCACCCAGGACTGTGGGCAATACTGAGCATACAATGCACACAGACTACCACTTCTGCCCACAATTGCCCACATCTCTGGCCCAAGACAAAATTGCATAGTGACTCTGGAATAGAGGAGGAGTAAATCTACTGGAGCACCATGTTCCAGACTGTGCCTGGATCGGAACTGATCTTGTCAAACAGCTCCCTGTACCCAAATCATGATGGTGGGGTAACTAGAGCCTCAGAGAAGCAGACACTCCTGGGAAATCAGAGGAGACTACTCTCTGCCCAGATTCCTGACTCAAGAGGAAAACACCTTGTACCATCTGTGCCCCCTCCCCCCACAGAGGGACCTAGGAGAAGTATGGGAAGTTCCTTCTTGTTCCCGCCCACAGGGACAGCTGAAAGTAAGTGGACAGGAGCAACTACGTGCCTGAGAGCAGAATACTCTGTTCCCTTAACTGGGTAAAAGAAAACAGGAAAACAGGTCTACAGCAGCCCTGACACACGAGCCTACAGGACGGTCAAGCCACTGTCAGAAAGAGCAAGACAAGCTAATTCCAGAGACCACCTGATGGCCACAAGAAAGCACAGGAACACAAACAACAGAAACCAAGACTACTTGGGCTCAACAGAACCCAATTCTCCCATCAAAACAAACACTGGATATCTAAACACACCAGAAAAGGAAGATCTAAATTTAATTTCACATTTATCATGACGATGGAGGATGTTAAGAATAATAACTCCCTTAAGAAAATGCAGGACAATAGAAAAAACTGAAGTAAACAAATATAATGCAAGAAAGAGGGAACACAAAACTACCTTAAAGAACTACTTGAAAAACAGCATAACAGGAGAAGGAAATAAACAAAACCACCCAGGAGTTAAAAATGGAAATAGAAACAATAAAGTAAGCACAAGGAAGATAACCCTGGAAATGGAAAACCTAGGACAGAGACCAGGAGTCATAGAAGTGAGAATCACCCACAGGATAAAAGACATAGAAGACATAATCTAAGGAGCAGAAGAATCACACAACTGTCAAACATAATGTAAAACAGAAAAGACCTAGCTCAAAACATAAAGGATATCCAGGACACAATGAGAAGATCAAACCTAGTCTTAACAGGTATAGAAGAAAGTGAAGACTGTCAACGTCAAGGGACAGTAATATCTTCAACAAAATTATAGAGTAAAACTTCCCTAATCTAAAGAAAGAGATGCCCATAAACATACACAAAGCCTACAGAACTCCAAATAGATTGGACCAGAAAAGGATATCCTCCTATCACATAATAGTCAAAACACCAAATGCACAAAACAAATAAAAATGTTAAAAACTGTAAGGAAAAAGGTCAAGTAATATATAAAGACAAAGCTATCATAATTAAATCAGAATTCTTTCCAGATACTATG
Source organism: Rattus norvegicus (assembly GCF_021556685.1). NCBI lineage: Eukaryota > Metazoa > Chordata > Mammalia > Rodentia > Muridae > Rattus > Rattus norvegicus. The sequence goes on along the minus strand of NC_141555.1, from coordinate 32,883,466 downwards.
AAAGTCAGAAGATCATAGACAGATGTCATACAGACACTAAGAGAATAAAAACACCATCCCAGGGTACTGTATCCATCAAAACTCTCAATTAACAAAGACGGAGAATCCAAGATATCCCATGACTAAACGAAATTTACACAATACCTTTCTACATATCTAGTCTTACAAAGGACACTAACTGGCAAGACCGAACTCAAGGATTCAAGTAAAACCATAGATAAAGCAAGAAATTAATCTTTTCACAACAACACATAGAGAAGAGAAGCACACAAACATAAACTAACCTCCAATTATGAAAATAACAGAATGTGACCATCACTATTCCTTAATATCTCCAACATCAATAGACTCATTCCTCACTAAAAATACACAGATTGACACACAATATGTAATGAGGACCCAGCATTTTGCACTACAGGAAACACACTTCAGAGACAAAGACAGACACTACCTCAGAGTAAAAGGCTGGAAAACAATTTTCCAAGCAAATGGTCTGAAGAATATATAAAATCGACTTTCAACCAAAAGTCATCAAAAAGCATAAGGAAGGACACTTCATATTCGTCAAGGGAAAAATCCACCAAGATTAACTCAAAATCATAAATGTCTATGCTCCAATTACGAGGGCTCCTACATACACATAAGAAACCTTACTAAAGATCAAAGCACATATTGCACCGCAAAAAAATAATAGTATAAGATTACAACACCCCATTCTCATCACTGGACAGATCACAGAATCAGAAATTAAACAGAGATATAGACAGACTAGCAGAAGGTATAAACCAAATGAACTTAACAGATATTTACAGAACATTCTATCCTAAAACAGAAAGATAAACCTTCTTCTCACAGCCTCCTGGCACTTTCTCCAACATTAATCATATAATCAGTCAAAAAGCAGGCCTCAAAGCATACAGAAAGATAGAAATAATCCAACGCATCCTATCAGACCACCATGGGCTAAGGCTGTTCTTCAATAAAAATTAGGAAAGAACGCCCACATATACATGGAAGTTGAACAATTTTTTTTACTCAATGATAACTTGGTCAAGGAAGAAATAAAGGAAGAAATTAAAGACTTCTTAGAATTCAATGAAAATGAAGGTACAACACACCCAAACTCTTGGAACACAATGAAAGCTGTGCTAAGAGGAAAACTCATAGCTCTGAGTGCCTGCAGAAAGAAACAGGAGAGAGCATACATCAGCAGCTTGACAGCACACCTAAAAGCTCTAGAACAAAAAGAAGCAAATACATGCAGGAGTAGTAGAAGGCAGAAAATAATCAAACTCAGGGCTGTAATCAACCAAGTAGAAAAAAAGGGACCACACAAAGAATCAACAGAACCAATACCTGATTCTCTGAAAAAATCAACAGGAAATATTAACCCATAGCTAGACTAAGCAGAGGATACAGAGAGTGTGTCCAAATTAACAAAATCAAATATTAAAAAGGGAGACAGAACAGCAGAATCAGAGGAAATTAAAAAAAATTACTGTACTACAAAAGCCTAGGTTCAAAAAACTTGAAAATCTGGAAAAAAAAGACAATTTTCCAGACAAATACAAGATACCAAACCTAAATCAGGAAAAGATAAACCATTTAAACAACCCATAACTCCCAAAGGAATACAAGCAATCATCAAAACTCTCCCACCCAAAAAGAGTCCAGGATCAGATGGGTTTAGTGCAGAAATCCATCCAAAATTCATTGAAAAATTCATAACAATACTGTCCAAACTATTCCATAAAATTAAAACAGATGGAGTACTACCAAATTGCTTTCATGAAGTCACAATTACTCTTATAACAAAAACAAAGAAAGACTCAACAAAGAAAGATAACTCAGACCAATTTCTCTTATCAATATCAACACAAAAATACTCAATGAAATTATTGCAAACATATTCATACAACACTTTAAACAATCATCTACTATGTTTAAGTAGGATTCATCCCAGGCTTGCAGGGATACTTTAATATACAGAAAACAAACAACATAATTCACTATATAAACTCCAAGATAAAAACCACATGATCCTTTCATTAGATGCTGAGAAAGATTTTGACAAAATTCAACATCACTTCATGAAAAAAGTCCTGGAAAGCACAGGAATTTAAGGCCCACACCTAAACATATACAGCAAATCCGTAACTAACATTAAACTAAGTGGAGAGAAACTTAAAGCAATCACACTGAAATCAGGGACTGAACAAGGGTGCCCACTCTCTCACAACTTATTCAATATAGTTCTAGACATCTTAGTCAGAGCAAGCAGACACTGAAGGAGGTCAAAGGGATATAGATTGGAAAAGAAGAAGTTAAAATAGTACTGTTTGTAGTTGATATGATTGTATACTTAGTGACCTCAAACATTCCACAAGAGAATTACTAAGCCTGATGAACAATTTCAGCAAAGTGGCTGAGTATAAAAATAACTCTGCACAAAGCTAAACAAGCAGAGAAAGAAAGTAGGGATATGACACCCTTCACAATAGCACCAAATAATATAAAATGTCTTGGGGTGACATTATCCAAGTAAGTAAAAAATATGAGCATATGAGCAGAACCTCAAGTCTCTGAAGAAAGTGAAGGAGATTTCAGAAGATGGAAAGATCTCCCATGTTCATGGACTGGCAGGATTAATACAGTAAAAATGGCCATTATATCAAACGCAACCTACATATTCATTCCAATCCCCATCAAAATTCCAATCCAATTCGTCAAAGATTTAGACAGAACATTCATTAATTCATCTGGAATAAAAAAAAAAACACAGAATAACTAAAACTGTCCTCAACAATAAAAGGACTTCCATGGGAATCACTATCCCTAAACTCAAGCAGTATTACATGGCAACAGTGATAAAAATAAAAAAAACTGTATGGCGTTGTGACAGAGGCAGGCAAATAAACCAGTCGAATAGAATTGAAGACCCAGAAATGGACGCCTACAACCATGGTCACTTAATTTTTGAGAAAGAAGTCAAAACCATCCAATGGAAAAAAAGACAGCATTTTCAGCATGTGGTGCTGGTTCAACTGTGGGTCAGTATGTAAAAGAATGCAGATCGATCCATTCTTACTGCCCTGTAGAAAGCATAAGTACAACTGGATCAAGGACCTCCACTTCAAACCAGATACTCTCCAACAAATAGAAGACAAAGTGTGGAAACATCTCAAACACATGGGCACTGGAGAAAATTTTCTGAACAAAACAACAAAGGCTCATGTTCTAAGATGAAGAATCAACAAATGTGATCTTAAAAAAACTGAAAAAATTCTGTAAGGTACAGGACACTGTTGTTAGGACAAAATGGAAACCAATAGATTGGAAAAAAGATCTTTACCAATCCTACAACTGATAGACAGCTTATATCCAAAATATACAAAGAACACATGAAGTGAGACTACAGGGAGACAAATAACCATTTGAAAAATGGGGTTCAAAGCAAAACAGAGAATTCACAGCTGAAGATTATCAATTGGCAGAGAAATACCTAAAGAAATATTCAACAACTATAGTCATAAGGGAAATGCAAATCAAAACAACCCTGATATTCCACCTCACACCAATGAGAATGTCTAAGATCAAAAACTCAGGTGAGAGCAAATGCTGGAGAGGATGTGGAGAAAGAGGAACACTCCTCCATTGTTGGTGGGATTGCAGACTGATATAACCATTCTGGAAATCAGTGTAGAGGTTCCTCAGAAAATTGGACATTGAGTTATCTGAAGACACAGCTACACCTATCTTGGGCATATACCCAAAAGATGCCCCAATATATAACAAAGACATGAGCACCACTATGTTCATAGTAGCCTTATTTATAATAGCCAGAAGCTGAAAGAACCCAGATGATCTTCCACAGAGGAATGAATACAGGAAATATGGCACATCTAACCAATGGAGTGTCATTAAGAGATACATTGAAATGCTAGCACTCTATACAACAGGGTTTTAGAGTCCCTTAGTGAGAGAATGGTCTTTTACAGCAAGGTCTTCATTATCAGACTTTGATTTAACCCATCTACCAATGAAGTGAAATTATCACAGACATAAAATAGTGCCTCTCCAGAAACAGCTTTTATCCACTAATACGCATCTACTTCTATTTCATAATTGTCATGTTTATATGGGTTTAGGATACAATATGTTCTGATTTATTAATGATATTTAAGTATTATTTGGGGTAATTTTGAAATTTTCAAAGGAACAAACCTATTATGATTGTATTCCATACTACTTGTAATTTGATCTTGAAGAATTTCATGAAAACTGAAGTATCGAAAATGTATATCTTCCCATTGAAAATTTGTAACATCAATCATGTGAAACTCCCGCTGAACCTCAGTGGATTGATTTCTCTGAAAGCATTTATAGACTCTCCTACTGCATTATTGCAACTCTACAGAAGCTTCACTCCCATAGTGGCAGTTCCAGATCAGATGTAAACAAACAATTTTCTTTGCCTTGGAAAAGATTTAAAATATTTTCATTAACTTTTTATATGAAACTAGTAAGTATTTTGAGAAAAGGGGTAGACAGGCCCCAGAAAGTATGTTTTTAAAATTCTTTTCTTAAAATTAGACTTTTTCATGCAATATATTTGAATTATGATTACTCTACCCTCTATTCCCCCCTTCTATTCCTCTCCTGTCATCTGTATCTACATCCTTCTGACTCTCAAAACAAACCATCATCTAAGGGATAAAAATAAAATTAAAGTTAATGAATAGGAGTAGAACAAAACAAGCATATAGAAAAGAGCCAAAACAAGGTTCAAGAATCAGATACAGACACGCTGACCCAGACTTCCATTCACACACTCTGGAATTCCATGGAAACATAAAACCAGGAAAAATATATACACAAAACATACAGAGCAAAAATTAATAGATAAATAAACATAAAACAAAATGAAAAAGACATTCTGAAGAAAAAGTCCTGACCCATTATGAGACAAGGATCCTCCAAAGATGATGTTCAGTTCCCTTAGTGCTTTATACGCAGTCTACCCTTAAAATTAGTTTGTGTACCCAGTGATATTCCCTTGGAGAAAACTAAGTTTTCATTTTCACATGATTATCCAATGGAGATAACTTCCAAATTAGAGATAAGGTGATATGCAGGCCTTGGGTACTTTCAAGGGCTTATTAATAGGTAAGGAGATCTGTGAGGTACTGTCCACTGAGCATGATACAATTGTGGCCCTCCAGAACTCAAAATACTTACATCTATCTGAAAAGACCCTATATAATATTGACACTGCCTATTCAAAGGAACTAAGTGAAGTGCTGGAGAATAGAGAATGATGTAGCCATGGGTGTCTTACTTCATGCAAGAAGATTTTAAGAGACTAAAATTTACTATGAGTTGGTGTCTCAAAGTAACACCAGAAATTACACTGTTAACGTCTCACTAACACAACTGCCTAAACAACAGCTGAGGAAGAGAGGGAATGGGGAAGAATGGAAGTTTAGTTCTCTTTCTGTTTAAATTCCTTCTTTCTCTTCTTCTTCTTCTTCTTCTTCTTCTTCTTCTTCTTCTTCTTCTTCTTCTTCTTCTTCTTCTTCTTCTTCTTCTTCTCCTTCTTCTTCATCTTCGTCTCCTCCTCCTCCATCTCCTCCTCCTTGTCTTCCTCCTGTTCCTCCTCCTTCTTCTTCCTCTTCTGCTTCTTCCTACTCTTCTTCCTCCTCCTCAATCTCTTCTTCTTCCTGTTCTCCTTCCTCCTCCTCCTCCTCCTCCTCTTCTTCTTCTTCTTCTTCTCCTTCTTCTTCTTCTTCTTCTTCTTCTTCTTCTTCTTCTTCTTCTTCTTCTTCTTCTTCTTCTTCTTCTTCTCCTTCTTCTTCTTCTTCTTCTTCTTCTTCTTCTTCTTCTTCTTCTTCTTCTTCTTCTTCTTCTTCTTCTTCTTCTTCTTCTTCTTCTTCTTCTTCTTCTTCTCCTTCTCCTCTCCCTCTGGTTTGATGTGTAGGTCCTTGATTCACTTTGACTTAGGCTTTGTACATGGTTATAAAAATGAGATAATTTGCATTCTTCTTCATGCTGATTTCCAGTTGAACCAGAATTATTTTTGAAAAATGCTATGTTTCTGCCTTTGAATGGTTTTTAAATATCAAATATCAAATATCAAATATCAAATATTTCCAAATATCAAATGATAGGTGTGTGGGTTCATTTCTGTGTCTTCACTTCTATTCCACTGGTCTATCCATCTGTGTCTTTACCAATACCATGCAGTATTTATCACTATTGCTCTGTAATACTGCTTGAGTTCAGGGGTGATGATTCCCCCAGAAGTTCTTTTCTTGTGGAGGATAGTTTAATCTCTTCTAGTTTTTTCTTATTCTAAATAAATTTGGAAATTTCTCTTTTTATCTCTATTAAAGAAGTGAGTAGGAATTTTGATGGAGATTGCATTGAATGTGTAAAATTAAATTGAATGGCAAAATGGTCATCTTTACTATATTAATCCTGTCAATCCATGAGCATGTAAGCTCTTTCTATCTTCTGAGATAGTAATCAATTTCTTTCTTCAGATGCTTGATCTTTTGTCATACAGATCATTCACTTGCTTGAATAAACTTAAACCAAGATATTTTATATTATTTGGGACTATTGTGAAGTGTGTGATTTCAATATTTTCTTTCTCAGCCTGTTTATCCATTGAGGAGAGGAAGGCTACTGGTAAGTTTGAGTTAATTTTATACCCTGACACTTTGATGAAGTTATTTATCAGGTTAAGAAGTTCTCTGGTGGTACTTTTGGGTCACTTAAGTATATACTATCATATCATCTGCAAATGGTGATATTTTGATATCTTCCCTTCCAATTTGTGTCAGTTTGACCCCCTTGTGGTCTGGTTTCTCTGACTATAACATGGAGTCCTGTTTTGAATGAGTAGGGAGAGAGTGGGCAGCCTTGTCTAGTCCCTGATTTTAGTGGGATTGCTTCAAGTTTCTTTCCATTTAGTTTGATGTTAGCTACAGGTTTCCTGTATATTTCTTACACTCTATTTTGATATGAGCCTTCAGTTCGTGATTTTGCCAGGACTTTTATTCGCATGGGTTGTTGAATTTTGTCAAATGCTTTCTCACCATCTAATGAAATGACCTTGTGCTCCTTATCTTTGAGTTTGTTTACATGATGGATTACATTTATGAATTTTCCTATATTAAACCATCCTTCCATCCCTTGGTTCAAGTCTACTTGATCATGATGGATGATTTTTTTGATGTGTTGTAATATTCGGATTGCAAGAATTTTATTGAGAATTTTTTCATCAAATTCCCTAAGGGAAATTGGTCTGAAGTCCTCTTTCTGTGCTGAGTCTTTGTGTGGGCTAGGTATAAGAGTAATTGTGGATTCATATAAGGAATGTGGTTGTGCTCCATCTGTTTCAATTTTGTGGAAGAGTTTGGACAGTATTAGTATGAGGTTATCTTCCATTCTCATTTCCCTGCTTTCCCTATACCTAATTCCTGCAAAGGCCACTCCCTTCCCAACCTCCCCTCTCATTCAGTTTCCTCTCTCCCTCCATCTTCCTCAATATCAATTCTGCTAACTGCATTTTAAAGTCAATATTTAGGAAAAAACACTGAGAAAGTATAGGAAGTATCCCATAAGCAATTGTGGTTGATGTTTTGTCAAGATATGAACATATTTAATTTAATAGTTGTCAAAATTCCTACATATACTTTTAGAAGAGACACTGTCTTCATTACCTTCAACATGAAGGAAAAGCATTTATATATTCTTTTAAGTTATACAAGGGCATCTGTTAAATGAGTAACACACATCACACAACTTTATTACTTTGAAAGCTCTCTTTATTGCATATATTTACACAATGAAAAGTACAAAGGCTTAAACTCATGTGAGTGTACTTTGTTTCAAAGTTAAAGTTTAGATATACAGGTTGATGACAACAGCCATCTCAGACACAGAGGGGTTAAATACATAAGGGCATCATCTATTACCTTACCTTTCTTCTTTCCTTTATTCCTGATGAAGACTCATCTCATTTGCAGCCCCTGCTGTGAGAGATGGATCAGAAAATGCCTGAAAGTCCACAAACCAGAATCCATCTATAGGAAAGAAAAAAGACAACATCTACAAATAGTACATGCACTCAAAACTTGTTTGTAGATCTTAACACTTGAAATAAAATGCAAAAAGAAACCCATTTTCTAGGATATTACAATATACAGGAAATGGTACCTGTAGGAAGCATTCTCAGGGGATTTTAAACTTCTGCACCTAAGAAGGAAACTGCCTCCATGAAGGTGAAGATTTTTTTCTTTGGCAAGAAAGTCAGTCTGTCTCTTGACAGTTGTGCAGTCTGTTCATCACTAGAGCAACGGTGATGCTTTATGAATGTGAACAGATAAACACATACCAGTTTTCACTTCTTCAAATAATTTCAAGAAGAACCTGAAAGAGAATATATAATGTTCCACAGATGAAATATGGGAATTTAAATTAGCCAGCATAAATATGTTGTTAAAATTTCTGCCTTTATTAATTTTGACTATTTCTGCTATGAATAATAAGATGGTTGTGTAATGTCTACCAATCCCCAAAGCCTGAAACATTGTGGAAAACTGTCTTATTTCTCCCCAACTTGGTTTTTGATCACCATACTTTTCATTGCCCATCTAAATTCTCTGTTTCTCATGTAGATCTGAGGACTATGTGAGGATGTCACTCTCATGTAGAAGACCAAGGAACTTTCTGTACTTGCATGTATTTACTCATGGGAGCATGCAAATAAATCTTTCAGTTCCAAGAACAAAATCGTGGCTGTCCATGACCCACATGAAACAAAATCTTTCTTTCTGCCATCAATGAACTTTAGCACACTGGTAACAACACAGATAACAATATAATGGAATAGTCCTGTAATAATAATATTAGTGATGATGATGATGAGGATGAGGATGAGGATGATGATGATGATGATGATGATGATAATGATGATGGAAAAATCCCCTCGAGGGATCACGTTATAAGGAAAATAAATAATGAGATGTGTTTTTTTTAAGTGATATTGTATCCAGAAAAGCAATTTTCAATAGGACAGACTCCTCTCACATGAAAATCACTCAAACTGTCATGGCTTCACAGAGAGAGTTGAGAACCAGAGTGGTCTTTTAGGACAAGAGAAAGATTCGCCAACATTCTATAAAGAAAAGCAATCCAGACATTCTGTGTGAGGATAGTTAGCTTATGCATGGCTAACACACACAACATATACACAAACACACAAACACACACACAGACACATATGCATGTACACACACACAGATACACAGAGACACACAGAAAGAGACATAGACAGTTAGACAAACAGACATTCACACAGAGAGACTGACAGTAACAGACAAACACACAGACACAGACACACATACACAGACACAAACACACAGACACACACACGTATACACACAAATATACAGAAGCACAGACACAGAGATGATAACCAATATACAGATACACACACAGACACAGACAGACACACACACACACACACAAACACACTTATGTACACACACACACATACACACACACACACACACACACTCACACACACACACACTCATCTCTTGTCTCCTACCTAGAGTGTCCAGGTGCATAAAACGTGTGAAAGGATGAAGTGGACCCAGGAAACAGTTAGTCAGCAGAATATTGGTCTGCGTGCAAGTGAATTTTGGTGTCTTCCAAGGATTTCAGTGTCACAGCTCTGTTAGAAGGTATTCAGGGACATGCTATGGTTGTGTGCATATAATTTACTCAGGGTCAAAAGGGCTAAACGAACCTTGGAGAGCAGGAAGGGGTTGTTGTGTGCACTTACATCAGTTGCAGGCTTAAGGTACCAGGAAGTCCTCTATTGCTATATCTTTATAATCTCTGACCCAGCATCGGTCTGTTGTTCAGTGATCTCCATTTTACCTACTCAGAAATCGACTCCACTGAATGTGCCCCATACCCAACCCTGAGGTCCTACTTGCTCGATTTCAAAGGATTGCAGGTTCATGTTATGCATTCTCTGTCAGAATAAATCCTCAGGAACGTGGCCCTCTAGACATCATGAATTAACCAGTGCTTCCATCGAGTTTCTGCATTAACCCGTATGTCCTCTATTTCTGGCCGGTTCTCTCTACACCCCGCTATCCCTCCATCTTCCCCTCTGAACTTCTGCTCCTGTCCTCAGTCGCACTCACTCACTCACAGAATCTGTTCCAGTTTTTCCTTTCAGATAGGTCGATGCTTTTCTTCTCAAGGTGCCTTCTCCTTCCCTTTGTCCTCTCTGCATTTGTGGATTGTAGATGGAATATGATTTATCTCACAGCCGATACCATGCATAGGTAAACGCCTGCCATGTTTTTGTCTCTAGGTCTCATTTCCCTCTTGGGCTGATTTTTTTTTTTCTAGTTTCATCTATTTTCTCTTTGGCTTCAGGATATCATGCCTCGACCACTATGATGTCATTCCCCCACCCCTATGATGTCATGCCCCACCCCCATGATGTCATGCCTTGGCCCCTTGTTAGAATGGTTGTATATATTCACCAGGTAACATTCTGAATTCTACCCTGTCACCAGACTCCTCCAGGCACCCACCATTTACAGTTCTTCCTCCTATCCTCTCCCCTTCTACTCTTATTGAGTAGAGGACCCTTCTGGGTACACCCCGTCTCCTGGCACATAAAATCTCTGCAGGACTAGACTCATCGTCTCCCACTAGGTCCTGAAAACGCAGCCCGGGTAGGAGAACAGGATCCACAGACAGGCGACGGGTTTACTGAACTCATGTGAGAACCATTGTGCTCCTCTACCTCTCTCAGTCCTTCCCTCAGCTCTTTAGAGAGACTCACTGAGCACTGTCTGATATCAAGCCCTGTGCCTGTGCATCTGTATCAGTCGGCTGCTCGTTGGAGCCTTGCAGAGGACAATAATGCTACACTGCCGTCTGCAAACATAAGAAAGGAACATTAATAATGTCAGTGTTTGCCGTCTGCCCATAGGATAAGTCTCACATCCGGCCACTTTTCCTTTGGCCATTTCCTCATTTCCTCTTCCATCTCTCTCCGTGTGTCTCTTATAGAGGGGGCAATTTCTGGGTCAAAATTTTGGGGATGTGTTTGGTTCCTTATCCTTCCACCTTGGCTCCTCTGTGGCTACAGAAATTGACCATTTCGGTGTCCGTATCCCCACTGTTACGAGTCTCAGCTAAAGTCACCCTCATGGACGCCAGGGTATCCTCACCCATCCCAGATTGCTGGCAAATCATAGAGATAGTACCAACCCTGGACAGTCACTGATTTCAGTTTATTCTCTTGGCGCTCTGTCCCTCTTGCTCGTCTCTCCCAAGAAATGATTCTCAAACCCTATTTACCTTCCCATCCCCTCAGTCACCAAATCCTTTCCTTCCAACTGCCTCTTCTCATTACTTTGTTCCTCCTTCTGAGTGAAATTCAAACATTTTTCTTGGCCCATTCTTATTGTTTATCCTCTTTGGTTCCATAGAACTTAGTGTGTGAATTCTGTACTTAATGGCTAATACCCTCTTTTAAGTGAATATATACATGTTATTTTGGGTCTCAATTACTTCATTCAGGACAATACTTTGTCACTCCATCTTCTTGACCGCAGCTTCTCAATGTCCTTATTTTTCTTTCTTTTTTTTTCTTTTTTTCAGAGCTGGGGTCCTTATTTTTCATATGTGTATAGTATTTCATAGTGTAAATGAACTAAATTATCTGTAGCCACTGTTTGGTTGAGGGGCATCTGGCTTATTTCTATTTTCTGTTCATTATGAAGAGATCCACTAGGAATATGATGGAGCACATGTACTCTCTGCATGGCAGAGGTCTTTTCAGATATAAGACCAGGTGTAGTATAGCTGGGTCTTTAGGAAGAATATTCCCCATTTTCTCACAATCCACTGGACAGATATTGATAGCATTATACAGATTTGCTCTTCCCAAGCAAATGCAATTTGTATCCTGATATTTATTTGCTTCCTCAAAGGAGGTCTCCCCCCACCAACTAGCCCTCTATCATGGACACTGGTGATCACATATGAAACTTCTTCCCATTTTAACCGGTCAGTAAATGCTAGAGCCTATTACTGATAGCCGGAGGGGAAAGTTGGTACCGGAGGTATGACAGTGGGGTTAGGTAGAGAGGCAGAAGAGGGTAAGAGGGGAAGGGAGAGGACTGAAGAAAAAGAGGAGGAAGTAATGATGGAAACAATCCATGTGGCCTGAAGAATGCACATGTAGCAGGGGTTTTATGGTTGGAGTATAAGTTATGATAACGTTAGATCTACCCAATACACGTTTATAGATTATAATTATAATAACCAAGTTGTGTGTTTTCTTTATGGGTCATTGGGTTTGGAAATTCCAACAAGCTTTCCTCATCAGTATTTCTGAATCAAATTTTCTGTTAATAGAGATCACCCCTTGTAGGGGCTCTAACCATTGCTCCATAGTCCAGTAGATACAGCTGTTTCTTCCTCAGTCATGTCTCTTGTATTTTCTGTGGATATCTGTTTCTTCAGTGATCCATGCCCAGTGTTCCTTTTTCTCAAGGTTTTCAATGATCTCACCCAGAGGAGTTTCAGGTTTCTCAACTTGTTCCACTTAGTTAACCGCAGCTTCACAATGTCCTTATTGCTCATACCTGCATATTATTCCACTTTAAAAATTTTCTGATAACAGTGAACCGTCGTGAGTAGGCTAAAATTTCCCAAGAAAACATTAAACATTCAGTCTCTAAATCTAGATCTCCTCATCCCATTATGCTTGCTTTGCCTGAATGGCCATGGCATGAGCAGTTTTTTCTTAGGGACATCAAAGCCATTTCCTTCCCCAGTAATGGCTGCCATCCCTCTGTCACAGGTTTTTACCCTGGTTATTTTTGGTGATTGATGTGATTTAGAAATTGTAACACCATCTGCATGGTAGAAAGCCAGAGATGTTTCAGGTTGACCCTGCTTCCACAGCCAATGATGTCACATGTGCACAATGAGCAACCATGTGACACCCAAACAGCAAGATGATGTCATCTTTGACTCCACATGTGACTGCAAGATTGCCTCTTCTCCTGCATGCACCTTGGCAACCATGTCATCCTGACTGCAAGATAGGAACTTTGAATCTACACCCAAAATTAAGATGGCCTCTTTAACTCTCTTAATCCTACCCGTCTGTGAGTATGGGAGGTCTTTCTGTCTTCTGCTACCTTCCTCAGTGTCTCTTTTCAGAGACTTGGAGTTCACACCAGATATGCTTCTGATGTGCTAGGTAAGAGTTAATTTATATTTCATAATATATATATATATATATATATATATATATATATATCCATTGTGATTGGCATGTCTTCCATAATTTCTTCTCAGCCTCTCTGTCATTTGCATGGCATATTATTTTCATTTAATTTTTCATCCATCCACTTGGCTGAAGGTGTTTTTCATATGTAGGTCATTTCTGGTAAAACTTTTGCATCACATATGTTCACTATTATATGATGTGTGAATGGTGATACACTGAGTTCTCCTTTTGCGATATCACCCCCTTGACCTCCTTTGGTTGTCTTATTGCTCTAGCAGGAATTTAAGGACTTTACTGAAAGGATGCTGCGAGGTGTGCAGTCTGTTCTCATTCTCCAATTTAGTAGAATTGCCTTTTGCTTCCCTACCCCTTATTTAGATATTAACTGTTGGCTTGCTATATTGCATTTTATGTAATATTTTTTTGTATTTATTTTAGTATTTTATTACATTAGGTATGTGCCTGACATCCCTGGTCTCCTTGAGACCTTAAATATGGAACGACGATGGATTTTGTCAAAAGCATTTTCAGCATTTAAGAGATAATCTTGCATTTTTTCCTTCTTTCTTTAATTCTGCTCCTTCACACCATTGAGTAATAGTGAATATTAATAAATCATATTAAATATGTTAATAATTAATATATTATTTTTGATATATTAATGTAATATATCAGTTACATTATTATATCAATATATATTAATTTAATATAGTAACATAATATATTAATATTAATTATATTTACCTTATTAATATAATAATTTAATGTATAAATACATGTTAATATTAACATAGTATATTAATACTAGTTATATATTATGATGTTAGGATATAACAATTTAATGTTACTTTATTAAAATATATATGTATTTTATTAAAAAAATATATATTATTATATGCAACTACCAAAAAGTTAAATCCAAGGGGAGCTCCCACGTAAATTTGAAGTGCAGAGGGCACAATTTTTTTTTTCAATTAAGTTTGTTAATATGGTGGATCACTTTAATGGGTTTTCATAGATTGATCCACTCCTGCATCCTCAGGAGAAAGCTTACATGATTGCACTGAATGGCAGTTTGAAATGCTTTTCATTTTGTTTTTGAGCATTTTACCTAGTATTTTTTCCACCATTGTCTGTAAAGAAAATTCGTCTGAAATTCTTTCTTTGTTGAGTCCTTTTGTGATTTCGGTGTCAGGGCGACAGTGGTGTCGTGGAATCTGTTTGGTGATTTTCCTTCTGTTTCTGTGTTTTGGAGTAGGTTGAGAATTCTTTGAAAATCTGGTAGAAGTCTGCACTCAATGAAACTGGCCCTGAGAATTTTTCAGTGGTTAAACTTTCAATTACTGTTTGTGTCTTTTTAGGGGTTGTACAGCTATTTAAATAGTTTATCTTACTTTAGTTTACCTGTGGTCAGTGTTATCCATCTACACAAACATCCATTTAATTCAGAGAATCTAATTTTGTAGAAAGCAGGTTTTTGAAGTGAGACCTAAGGATTCTGTGACTTTCATCTTTGTCTATCGATGTGTCTCCCTGTTCATTTCTGATTTTGTTATTTGGATGCTGTCTTACCTCGTATTACATTATCTATTTAAGGGTTTGTCTGTCTGGTTGATTTTCCCAAGGAACTAGCTCTTGTTTTTGTTAATATTTGTATTCTTTTTGTTTCTGGTGGATAACTCTCACCCTGAGTCTGATCATTTCTTTCTGTCCCCTCCTTTAATATGTGTTTGCTTCTTTTTATTCTAGAGATTTCATGTGTGCTGGGAAACTGCTAGTATGGGGTCTCTCCAGTTTCTTTATAAAATTGCTCTGTGCTGCATGTGCACGTTCCTCTTACACTGCTTTCCTTATGTACCTTAAGTTTGGAGACGATATGCCATCATTATCATTGAATTCTAGGAACTTTTTTTTTCAAGTCTTCTCTGAACTTGTGGTTCTTCAGTTGCAAGCTATTGAATATCCATGAGTTTATAGACTTTTTGTTATTGTTGAAGTCCAGTTTAAATCCATGGTGATCTGAGAAGATCCAATGGTTAGCACAGTCTTTCTGTGTCTGTTGTGACTTGTTTATTGAGGGTGAACATGATCAGTTCAGGATAATGTTCCATGAGGTACAGAAAAGAAAGTGTGTACTTTTGTGTTCATGTGAAATATTCTGTAGATATGAATGAGGTCAGATTAATTGAAACCATTGGCAGTTATATATTCTATTTTTATTGTTTTATTTTTAGTTTCTGTCTCAATGACCTGCCCTTGGTGAGATGGGACATTGATATCCCCCACTATTAATGTGTGAGGTTCGATGTGATATTTAAGCTTCAGCAATATTTCTCTCACCAATGTTGCTACTTTTGTCTTTGGGATATAGACATCCAGAATTGAGATGCCATTTTGGCGGGTTTTTCCTCTAATAAATATGAAGTGTCCTTCCCCTTCTCTTTTGATTACTTTTGTTTGGAAGTCTGATTGCTGGATGTTAGAATGGCTACACCATCTTGTTTCTTGTTTTATTTCTTGGAAAACATGTTCCAACACCTTAGTCTAAGGTTATGTCTATCTCAATTGCTGGATTGTGCTTCTTGAATGCAACAGAATGACACATCCTGTTTTTACATCCACTATTTTAACCTCTGTCCTTTTGTTGTTGAATAGAGGCCACTAATGCTTAACGGTATTAATGACCAGTGATATTAACTTCATGCTATTTTGATGTTGTGGGTGCAGGGTTTTCTTGCTTGCATGTATTTTGGTTTTTTGTTTTTTTTTTTTTTTTGTTTTTTTTGGGTGGGATGTTTGAGTGTGTATGTTAGTATAAAATCTGTTCTGTAGGGTGAATGATTTTTTTTTGTTTGCATGTTGTTTTTGTTTTTTTCGGGGGTGGGGGGATTGTTAGAGTATGCAGGCGAGTACTTCCGTAGGTTATGCTGTGTAATTTTTAATTTCTAGTCGGAGGTTGGGATGGTTCAAATTCTGAAAATCCATCAGTATAATCCACTATAAGTGAAACTGAAGGAAAAATTACATGATAATCTCATTAGATGCAGAAAAAGCAATTCCAGCCCCACTTCATGATAAAAGAGTGTGAGTGATAAGGGATACAAGTCCTATGGAGAAACATAGTAAAAGCAAGGGAGAGGAAACCTGTAATGACCATCAAGCTAAATATAAAGAAACTTAAAACAATTCATTAAAGTGAAGGACAAGGTAAGGCTGCCCACTCTCCCTATTCAGTATAGTATTTGAAATTCTATCCAGGGTAAAAGCATGGTTCAAATTTGGTTCTGACATGGAGTATTGCCAAGTGCTGTGAAGGAGGAATGGCACAACATTTTAAAAATCCTGGGGTATGGCCCACTCTTTAGAACAGCCTCATTGCTCTTTGGTGAGTCATAGCCCCAAGGACCAACTGTACTGAGAACTTCATGCAGCATTTCGCTCGGTTGTTCCCCTCATATCTCTCTAATTCTAAGAAGTACAAAAAAATCCTCCTGGAGCTTACCACCACTCAGGGAGCAACATCATTGGCATTTGCAATAATAGTGGTCGAGGTCTTTTAGGAATTTCCTCTGCGGAAGACCAATGCTTCCACCATCACCAAAGGAAATGTAGAATAATTAGTGACGACCAGCACCCTTAAAAAGCATTTGGAAAAATAAAATTGTTTGTTAGGCTGGCTAACATGTTTTAACTACTGCCTCTGATGTAAAAAAAAATTAGGGAACAATTTGAGGTTTGGAAGGCTGGGACTTTTTAAGGCCAGGGATCAAGAACAATGGTGGCACAGGCTAATGGTGTGACTGTCACACATGCTGGATGTTGAGGACTGATTTCTGTCCCAGGTTTAGCCTCAGTTCCTGATAGGATTTAATAAGGATTGACAATCACAGGTGTGCATTCTGATCATTTAAAGTAGATATGACATTTTTATACACATATTTAGATTTGTGCTTTTTAAAAGATTCTTATTAGAGTTCTTTTAAAGATAAATGATACAATATCAACCATTTCTCTGTAAATTCAAAATGCTGCCTACAGTGAAGGGAAACCGAATGAGAAAACTACTTTGCTTACTCTTTGTTACTCTATAACAAATTGCTTACTTATGAGCCTTGTTGGCCTTGGGAGTAATTTGTTTATTTTATGTGTACTATGTAATATTTCTTCTCATACACTATCACTCTTTTCAGCATCAAGCATGAGAAGAAACTAGAACATTATCACATTTGCAGTTTTACTTGGCTTGAAAGATTTCACTAGGATATCAAAGCTATTTGCTGTGGTTTGCCCTGAAGTTATCTGTATTTTGATGCTAATTCCACTGCCCCAAGGACAGCTGCCTACTCATGTACTCAGAACTCAGGTGACTTCACCAAAATCACCTCCCTATTGAATTTGAAAAGTACAGGTGTGGGGCAGGTACATGATAGAAGGATGCTTTGGGAGTAATTTGTTTTCTTTACTTGTACTATGTAAAGAACTTTTCTTTACCATGTAAAGAAGGAGGTCATTGGAGGAGAAGGAAGAATGGGTGAGAGAGATGTTTGAAGAAAGTGGAGGAGACTGGAGGAAAAAGGGGAGATAGGAAGAGGAGAGGGTGAGAAGTCATGGCAGGTGAGGTTACAATTATGGTCTGTGTATTTACAGGTTATTATTAATGTTCCTAAGGGATGGATGGTAAAGGGCTTTGTATATTTGAGTGCGCAATTATATCTTAGCAATTGGGTCAAAATTTTTGTGATGTGTGTTTTCTATGTGAGGGATTGAGTATAGGAAAGTGTGTGGCGGCAAGGGACACTGGGCTGACAGGGAGTAGGGATGTGTTTTCACCAAGATATCTACCTATTATATTAGGACACTACGGTGCTAGTGATAGCATGGTAAAAGACAAGTTTTCTTTTTTTTTTTTACAGCAACAGATGGCAAAACAAGGTGATGGGCAAGAATCCACTAGTCATCAAAAAGTTGAGAGAACCTTTTTATTTTCTAAGTAAGAGGACACCTGTGCCATATTAATTCTTGATAACTTAAGAGCAGAATATAAAACAAAAATGGGGAAGCAGCAAGGGCTGACAGGCTGTTGGTCCCCTGCTGTGTGATAAGTAATGGCAGTTCAGAGAGTTAAGAGATTAAAGCTGCTTTTTAATGAGAGTTGTTTAGTAAGTCTTTCAGGATACACATTTTCTTTTTAACATAGGCTCCACAGGGGAATTTTGTGTGGAAATCCTAGTTACACAAGATACTTCTTCTATTAAGGTATTATTAACAAGTGATTAAGTTTTATTTAAGAAAGAAGAGAGTAGAGAGATTACCTGAATCAGGTGGGGATTTTCATCTACTGCTCAGACTTAGGGAAAAATTAGGCACTACCAAGTAGAGAGTTTTGATGAAATGTCTGTAACAACAGGGAAAGTGAATGCAGACATATATTGTAGAAGTTATTAACGATAAAGAAAAATCTGTGGCTTCAGGTAGAGAGCTTAACAGACTGAGCTATTTTGGGCAAAAGTCCTGGTTTGAAGTTTTCTTATTGATATTAGAATTGATAGAAGGTATTCGATTAGTTTTATGAATTATCCCACTATATGGCTCGTTGATGACGCTTAGCGATGATTTGTGGTTACTTTTGATATTTACGACAATAGCAAGTTCAAATTCTCTTAACATGGGCTCCATGGGAACTTTGGGTTTATTTCCTGATATCACCAAGTACTGAGTTATATCAGGCTCATTTTATACTTGAATTCCTTTTTTAAAAATTGTTTAATCTTCAGGATGGGTGCGACTTTGAGTTTTATGCTTATATTATTACTCTGGGAGAGAGTGCAAGATACAAGCTTCTCTGGTTTCAGATTAAGAAACAGAGTATTTTGGAAGAAAGATTTTGTCCTTGTGTTTTTAAAAATTGTGATTAGGATTCTGGAAACCTCACAGAGTCATACTGATCAGGTTTGATATCAGTAGACGGCTATCAAATATATATTCATGAGAATCAAACAAAAGATATATCGATTCTTAACCTTTTTCCTGAGAGTTGTATTTTGTAGAGTGTACCTACTTGGAATCCTGGTTTCAGTGAATTTCAGCTGGGTCCAGTCAGGACATACCGGCTATCGCATTTGTTTCATTTTTCCTACCCCCTACACCTAAGGATATCTCAACGCCCATGTACAACTTGAAGAAGTTCTGGTGGATCCGTTGTCTCAATTACCTGGAATTTGTGGGGTGGGGCTGGAAGTGGTTATTCTAAAGATGTTTTTATAAAGAATTGAAAATTGGTTGAAATTTAGCAGGGAGGAATAAGCTAGATTTAGTTATACAGTCATAATCGTGTTTGGTAACTAAGCTTAATCTTATCTTTGTTTGTGTATAGAAATAATTGGAAAAAAAATTAAAATTACAAGAGCCAGTTCTATTATTTTTGTCATTACACACTTCTGAGTTGATTAAACCTGTGAGTTAAGATTGAAATATTAAAGTCATGCATCTGACTTTGTAAGAGTACTATCAAGAAAAAATTAAGATATAAAGACAACAGTCCAGATTGTCTTAGATAGATAGATGCTTTTCAAAAATGTAAGAAATCCACAAAATTTGAGATTTAAAGTTATTATGTATCTTTTGTTGAGTCCTATCTTCTCCTAACTGTTCCTCTTTGGCATATTTAATGAAGAATTTGAACATCTCTACCTCCAAATGAGGCAATACTTTGTGGCTAGGCAGTCACTGGAAAAAAATGCCTGTTTCATATGCAGATTAATACTATCCAGAAAAGGACAAATTATGCAGAGGATTTGAGGGATAAACCCTGCCAATACAGGGTAATCAGCCCTTCCAAGTCTGCCTTTCAATAGGCTGTCAGTTGATCTTGTGTCAGAAGGCTGAAGACTTAAGCTCACATGTTGCTAACAGGGGATTGTGCTATTGGAGATTTGTCTCTACAACCTCTCAGTTCTAGAAGCCCTCTAAGACATCCTATGTGTATAGATATTTGGTCACTCTCAGATTTCTGACGGGGTAGGAGACTGACTATAGCCTCATTGCTTATCAGGCTGTATAACTCTGAATATACATATTTTACTGGATAGTTATCAGATAGTATACAAGCTAGCCAAGACATAATATAGATTTTTAAGCCTTTCTGAAGCTGGAATGAAGAACTAAATGCTCTTTCTAACTGATATAGTGACATACTGGGTTTTGAGTATATCAAATGCTTTATAAATTGTAGAATAGTAATAAACTTACTCAATTGATATATATAAATGAAAAGTCTGTTTAACTGGACAAAAAGGGGGAAACGTTGTTTACACTAAAGTTATCTGTATTTTGATGCTAATCCACTGCTCCAAGGACAGCTGCCTTGTCCTGTACTCAGAACTCAGGTGAATTCTACAGAACAGCTTTCACATTAAATTTGTGAAGTACAGGTGAGGGGCAGGTACAGGATAGAAGCAGGCCTATCATTGGAAGAGAAGGAAGTATGGGCAGGAATGAAGTTTGAAGGAAGTAGAAGAGACTAGAGGAAAAAGGAGAGACAGGAAGAGGAGAGGGTGAGAAGCCATGGCAGGTGAATTTAAGATACTGCTCTGTGTATTTACTGGTTGTTATTATTGTCCCTAAGGTATGGATCGTACCAGGCTTTGTATGCTTATGTGGGCTACTATATCTTATCAATTGGGTCAAAGATTATTGTGTTGTGTGTTCTTTCATGTGAGGTTTTGAGTGTAAAAACATGTGTGGCAATAAGAGACACTGGGCAGCTGAGGAGTGGTGATGTATTCAACCAAGATATCTAGCAGAGACTTGGGAAACTACAGTGCCCGAGATAGCGGGATATAAGACAACTTTTTTATTTTTATATTTTTGCAACAACACATTCACTTCTGTATTTGACATGCTCTTTTTGTGTCACTTAGGGAAGATCTATATCTGGTTCCTGACAGAATGTGCTTCTTAGGTTCATCAATCTTATCTAGTTATCTATTTTTGGTGGCTGATTATATATATATATATATATATATATATATATATATATATATATATATATATATCGGTGGTTCCTACAACTATGAGATTACGTGCAATTTTAACATGGATTCTGAGCAGGTATGTCAAGAAGGTAGAATCCACAAACGGCAATGCCAAATAGACTCGCTCCTATTCTTATGACCCTAATGAAGTTGAGGTTTCATTGGACCTCTAGTTCTTCCCTCCCTGTCAATCCTCCTGTATCTTATCTTTGGCGTGAAGAAAGAATCATTTTAAAACATCCAAAACCCTGAAATCTCACCCTTGGAACACGACAAGGTTGATATTACAGAGATCATATCTAATGGGACTACATAGTCCACGCTGTCCTTTGATTTACTCAGGCAGTTATTTCTTTGCATAAAATAAAAATTTGGGAGTTTATCATTTTAAGTAGGTACACAATATTTACACTGTTAAATTCACTTCATAGCTTAGCCACGTTTGTTGACAAAATCATTGCCAAAAAACTGGAATTTGAAAACAGAATACTTGAGTACACATTCAGGAATATCTATAAAGACCCCTTTCAAGGAATGAACAATTAGAAAATGAAATACAATATTCACTTAATTAAACATCTGTAAAGAAAAAATGGCATGTGGGAAACAGGGAAAAAATAGGAAATTGATCTGTTTGTCAGAGGAATGGAACTGGGAATAGAATTATTATCCAAAAGAATCTCCTACATCCCATGTTCCTAGATCTTTTCTACTCAATACAAGCCCCTAACTGAGTTTCTCCATGTAGAGCCTGTAACCATTGATGAAGCAAAGAGAAGTTTCCAGCTGTAGAGAGATGTAGTACATAAATGTTACCAATGTGTCACAGTAGACATTCCTGGAAAAGGCAAACTCGAATCTGGTCAATGTAAGGAAAGCTATTTAGGAGGTAGGCCATGGCAGTTCTCACTGACATCATCATTTGACCCTCCCTGAAAAATTTCTTGTACCCTGGAGAGCCCTAATTTTGTATTGTCACAAAAAACTGCATCACATATATTCCTGCAGTACCTCTAGGGATTACTAAGTGGCCTCTATTTCAGTGCAAACAGCCATTTGGGAAAGAGAACAAAGAGGATGTATATAACAAAAATGAGTAGAAGAAAGTTGGCTCTCTGTTTTAGTTTGAAAAAAATGAAAAAAATATGTGGTACATGGGAAAGTGCAGTGAGTGCCGTGTAGGGTTTTTGAGGGTTCACTGAACACATGAGCCTTCCACATATGGGATTCAGGAAGTGGGAGCCTCTTAGTAGCAACTGGATTTCCTTGCTTGTTATGGTTCCTGAAAGTCAGAGGTTTTTTTTTATCATTAATTTCATTATTCCAAAAGTCAGGTGTTGGGATGGGCACAGCTTTTTTTTTTTTTTTTTTTTTTTTTTTTTGAGAGCACATGGCTTCTATTTTTTCTTCCAGAAGGAAAAAGTCCTGAGGAGGAAGGGAAAGACAAGTATTGTATCTCAGCTCAGAGTAAACTCCTTCGTGTACATGATTTCTACACTGTAGTTTGTGTCTGACACTGATATCTGGGAGGGAGAAATGCTTCTAGTTCAGACTTAATCATATCAGTCTTTCCACTACTGTTATGCTGACTACCATTCCCTAAGAGTGTCCCTCTAGATTTCTGAATCAATATGTCTGATTACCTTGCAGTTTTATTTACTTTTATCTCTTTCATAATTTTTTTTAATTTAAGCTAATTTTAATATTTTTTGGATATTTCTATATCTACATTTAAATGTTATTTCCTTTCCCAGTTTCCTCTCCATAAGAGACCTAAATGTTTCCATTCCTTGACATTTAAACCACCCTTACTCTCCCTTGACATATCCTTGAACTGGGAGTCAAACCTAGGGAGGACCAAGGTCCTCTCTTTCCTTTGGTGTCCACCAATGCCATCCTCTGCTACATATGCAGTTGGAGCAATAGGTCTGTCCATGTACAGTCTTTGATTATCTGTATAGTACCAGAAAGTTCTTGTTCATTGTTCTGATGGGGTTGATAGCCTCTTCAGCTCTTGTAATCTTTTCTGAAAATTTATCAACAAGAGGTCCCTTTACAATTCTCTGGTTTGCCACTAGCATTCAATTCGGTAACTGACATGCTCTAATTGTGTCTCTCAGGGAAGATCTATAACCTGTTACTGGCAGCATGCACTTCTTAGCTTTATTAATCTGAATCGTATCTAGTTTTGGTGTCTGATCTATTTATCTATCTATCCATCTATCCATCCATCTATCTATCTATCTATCTATCTATCTATCTATCTATCTATCTATCTATCTATCTATCTATGCATATATTTATCTATCTATCTCTGCCTCTGTTTCTAGCTCTATCTCTTCTCTATCTCTATATATCTATATCTATTTATCTATATCTATTTTTATATATATGTACATATATTTGATGACTTATACATCTATGAAGTTAGTTGAAATTTTAACATGGATTCTGAGGTCCTAGGTCAAGAATGGAGAATCCACAAATGCCAATACCAAATATACTCCCTCCTGTTCTTATGCGCCTATCGAAGTTGAGCTTTTACTGGGCCTCAAGGCATTCCTCTCCCTTCCCATCATCCTGTATCTTTTGTATGGCCTGAATAAAGAATCATGGTAAAATATCCAGAAGCCTGAAGTCTCACCCTTGGAACACAGGAAGGTAGATATTCCAGAAATGATACCTAATGGGACTACAGAACCGCATGCTAGAGTCCATGCTGTCCTTTGATTTACTGATGTCAGGTAATTTTTGCATAAAATAAAAATTTGGGAGTTTATCACTTGAAGTAGGAACACAATATTTACACTATTACATTCACTCTTTAGCTTGAGCAGCTTTGTTGCGAAAATCATTGCAAAAAACTAGAATTGCAAAACAGAATTTTTGAGTACATATTCAGGAATATCTATAATGTGCCCTATCAAGGAATGAACAATTAGAAAATGAAATACAAAATCCACTCAATTAAATATCTGTAGGGAAACAATGGCCTTTGGGAAACAGATAGAACTTAGGAAATTGAACTGTTTGTCACAGGAATGGAACTGGGAATAAAATTATAATCCAGAAGATTGTCCTACATCCCATGTTCCTAGATCTTTTCTACATATGCGAAACCCGTAATAACTTTCTCCATTTAGAGCATGTAACCACTAATAAAGCAAAGAGAACTGTCTAGCTTTAGAGTGATGTTCTACATAAATGTGTCCACTGTGTCAAAGGAGACACACCTGGAAAGGTCACCTTAGAATCTGGTCAATATAAAGAAAGCTCTTTAGCAGGTAGGCCATGGCAGTTCTCAGTGACATCATCATTAGGCTGGCCCTGAAAAATCTCTTGTATACTGGAGATCCCTAGCTTCTCCTGTGATGTCACAGTGTTTTCCAGACTGCAACTGCCTCTCAGACATTCATTCAGTACCTCTAGGGTTTATTAATTGGCCTTTATTTCAGTGTAAACAGCTATTTGTGAGGAAGATCAAAGAAGATGTAGATATCAGAGATGGGGAGAAGGAAGTTGGCCTATGAAGTTTTAGTTTAAAAAAGAAAGAAATATGTGGTACATGGGAAAGCACAAGGAGTGCTGTGTAGGGGTTGTGAGGGTTCACTGAACACATAGCCTTGATCTGAGCCTTCCCCATATGGGAATCAGGAGGTGGGAGCCTCTCGGTAGCATCTGGATTTCATTGCTTGTTATGGTTCCTGGAAGTCAGAGGTTGTTTATCATTAATTTCTTTATTCCAAAAGTCAGGTATTCGGAAGTTTACAGTTGTTTTTCTGAGAGCTAATGGCTTTCATTCTTTTTCCCCAGGAAAAATAGTCCTGAGGAAGGAGGGACAACAAGTATTGTATCGTCATGTCATCTCAAGGTAAACTCCTCCTTGATTTGGATTCCTATAGTGCACTTTGTTTCTGACACAGATATCTGGGACAGAGATGTGCATCTAGTTCAGACATCATCATCTCAGTCTTTCCACTAGTATTTCTCTGATTACCATTCCCTGACAGTTACCCTTTAGATTTCTGTGTCAATATGTGTGATTCATTGACATTTTTCTTTTCTTTTAACTCTATCATTTCTTTAGGAATTTTTATTGCGTTTCTAATTGGATACTTCTATATTTACATTTCAAATGTAATTTCCTTTCTCAGTTTCCTGTCCATAAGAGCCCTAACCTGCCCCCCTCCCCTTTTTCAATAACCCCCCTTACTGCCTCTTGACAGTCCATTGAACTGGGAATCAAATCTAGGGAGGACCAAGGGCCTCTTTTTTCATTGGTGTCACGAAGGCCATCTTCTGCTACATTTGCAGTTGGAGACATTGGTCTGCCCATGAGCAGTCTTTGAATATTGATTTAGTACCAGAATGGTTTCGTGTATTGGCATTGTCCTTGTGGGGATTAAAGCCCCATTCAGATCTTGTAATCCTTTCTCAACATTTACCAACAAGAAGTCCATTTTCAGTTCATGGGTTTGCCACTATCATTTACCTCTGTATTTCACATACTCTAGCAGTGTCTCTCAGGAAATGTCTATATATGATTCCTGGCCGATTGCAGTTCTTAGGTTCATCAATTTTATATCATTTTGGTGCCAGATGTGTGTGTTTGTGTGTATATATATATATACACACTTTTGGTGGCTCCTACAGCTAGGTGGTTCAGTGGAATATTAACATAGAATCTGCCAAACTAGGTCAAGAATGTAGAATTCAGAAATGACAATGTCAAATAGACTCCCTCCTGTATTATGAACATATTGAGTTTGAGGTTTGACTGATAAACATGTCATTCTTCTCCCTGCCTATCCTCCTGTATCTAAGGTTGCTACTTAAGGACGAATAATGATAAAACATCCAAAACCCTTAATTCTGGCCATGGGAACACAGGAAGATAGGTAGTGCAGGTTTGATATCAAATGGGACTAGAGAACCGAATTCTGTAGTCCATGTTGCCCTTTGCTTTTCTGATGCCTGGTAATTTTTACATAAAAGAAGCTTTTAGGAGTTTATTAATTGAAGTGAGTACACAGTACTCACACTGTTATGCTCACTCTATAGCTGGGCACACTTTGTTGCCAAAATCACTTTGTTGCAGATAATGGAATAGGAAAAAAGAATTTTTCAGTACACATTCAGGAATATTTATGAAGTCCCCTGTCAAGGAAAGTACAATAAGAAAGTGATATACAATATTCATTTAATTAAAGGTCTGTAGGGAAAATACTGGCCTTTGTGATACATAGATAACCAAGAAAATTGAACTCTATATCTCAGGAATGAACCTGAGAAAAATAATATTATCTAGAAGAATCTTCTACACTAGATGTTCCAAAATCTTTTCTACCCATGCCAAGCCACTGACTACCTTTCTCCATCCCAAGTTTGTAACTGCTAATAAAGCAAGGAGAAGTCTCTAGCTTTAGAGAGATGGAGTACATAAAGGTTTCTACTGTGTCACATGAGACATACGTGGAATGGGCACCCTTGAATCTGGTCAATGTAAGGAAAGATGTTTAACAGGTAAGCCATGGCACATCACAATGACATAAACAGTAGGCCCTCCCTGAAACATCTATTGAAACCTGGAGAGGACTAGCTTCTTCTGTGATGTCACAAGTGTTGTCGTGACTGCAACTCCCTTCAGATATCCCTTCAGTATCTCTAGTGTTTACTAATTTAACTCTAATCGAGAGTAAACAGTCATTGTGGAGTGAGAAGGAAGAGGATGATGAGATCAGAGATGGGAAGAAGGAAGGTGGTCTTCTGTCTTGTTATAAAAAAAGGATGAAATACATGGTACTTCGGAAAGCTCAGTGAGTCCTTGTAGGAGTTGAGTTGGATCACTGAAGAGATAGACTTGTTCTGAGCCTTCTGCATATGGGAATCTAGAGCTGCGAGCCTCTCAGAAACATCTGGACTTCGCAGTTCTTATGGCTCCTGGAAGTCAGAGTTTTTATATCATTCATTTCTTTATTCCAAATGCCAAGAATTTTGAAGGTAACAGATGTTTTACTGAGAGCTCATTGCATTTATTCTTTTTGTCAATTATAAAAAGGCCCTAAGTAAGAAATAAAAGGCAAGTATTGTGTCCTCTGCTCAGAGTAAACTTCTCCATGCTTTGGATACCAATAGTGCAGTTTCTCTCTTACACTAATATCTTGGAGAGAGAAGTGCTTCTAGTTGAGACTTCATGATCTCAGACTTTCCACTAGTATTTCCACTGACTAACACTTTAGATTTCTGAGTCAATTGGTGAGATATACTTGCCGGATTCCTTTCTTTCATTTCTTCCATTTTTTCTTTATTTTTTTAGAAAAACTCTCAAAACTCATCCTGGCTGACAATGTAGATTAGACGCAGCAGATGAAATGAATTGAAAAACTCTCCTGGGAATGAAAGTGGTAAGTAAATCACATTGATGTATCCTAAATGCAGTGCTAAGAGCAATATTCAGACTAGTCTGTGGAGATGCTGCTGTCATCAGAGACCACAGACAATTAGTGGAGAATGATTCAGCATTAAACTGGGAATGGAAGATGATGGTTGATATTGTTCTAGTAGATCTCACTACATTAAAAAGTGTTTCTTCCAGATAACTGAATGATTATTGTAAAGCAAATCCCGGAATGAACTTATGAGACCCACCATCAGCCTGTCAAATAATGTGCGAAAGAAGAAATCTGTGTCTCTCCAGGGACAAATTGTTGCTTTCAAACCAACAGTAAAGTGTCCATTCTATGAATGATACATTGATATATACACATTATAGAAGGATGGATACAGAGTTTCTTCAGGTCCATGAATGAGGTATTCAGCAGTTGACCTGGATCAGCAATGAGGGTAATTTTTGCCAACTCTTCAGACTTGAGCTCCTTCACTAGGATCCCCATGATTGAAGAAAAGAACAAACTTCAGACAACTTGTCTCAGATTTTTATGTAGTTAAGATTTCCTGGTCTTGGTCCTAGGAAGGAAGGATATCTTGCTTTCCAATTCTTGTTTATCCTATAATCCTCTCTGCTGCATTCATGCAAATTGATTACTGTGCATTTCTTTAATAGGTTAGAATTGCTATTTTAATTATGTTGCCAAGAACTATAGAAAAAAAGAAGGACTGTATCAAAGCATCATATGAAAATCCGACTAAGGTAATGTGGCCATTGGAAATTTGTAACTGACCTGAAACTCTTACTAGAGACAAAATGCCATAAAAGGTCTTCTCTAGATATCTGGTGTAGTAGTTGGTGTTCCCCAACAGACAGTAAAGGATGAATCTCTCTGTACAGAGAAATTGGACTAGTCACAATGATCACAGACTATGGAACACATAATTTAACAATGACTGACTATTTTTAAAGTCCTAGAATCCATTAGTTTATTAGTCCAAAAGGCAAGATGTCTTATCTGGTCATTGACATATGGATAAATATTCAGTATGCAGGTTCTAATGTCTATGAGGATTTGGTATCACTGTGAGTGCAAAAATGAAAAAGTAAAGGCTTCTTTCTTCCATGTTTTCTACGGGGATTCAAATAGAATGCATGGTTTAGAATACATTGGAAAATACATTGCCATTCTCAAACAGACCAATATCTTCAACTGAACATTCTTTTCTTGGAAGCTGCACCCTGTCAGCATGGCTCACGTGTATGTGAACTGCAAGATCTAGTCTGGGAAGGCGGTCCTGTTCATCGATCCAACCTGCCCCTAATACTGAAATACCCAAGACTTCCTCAATCAACTCCTTTGCAAACATGGTCTTCTGGGATTTGAAGACATTACATCTACTAACAACACCAATGCAATTCAAGATTACTTTCAACAGCTCCCTGGAGTGAGAATTGTTCCTTGGGTCCTTATATGTAGAGAAAGACTGCATAGGCAGACACAGTGATCTAATCTACCTGCAACAGAATGAAGAGATGATGATGTGGCTGAAGCAGATTGGAGCTCTGCATTTATTAAAGGGATGGCAGTAAAAGCCCATGCTGACAGCAGACATTCAGACATGCTGAAGCCATGCTGAGACTTTATGTTTGTCACAGATGATGTCAGTATTTTCTTATGACTGGGATTTTCAACAAATTGGCTTTCATTCTGTTCCTCATTCCAAAAAATCTGTTGCTGTAGGCCTCAAACCGTGGGGCAGGGAAACTTAAGAGACAACAGAGGTTTGATAATCCAGTCTTATTCACTGACTTGTCTCTACCTCTAAGTCCATGTTTCACAATCCAGTGCATTTAAATCTCCAGGGAATCAGTTACTGTTTCTCTACCATGCTGGTCTGCTGAAGTCATTTTACAGAAGTCCACTTCCAAGTAATTATTAAAGCAATGAATATTTTGAAGTTGTTTATGATCTACACACAGGCTTTTTACGCCCCAAGCATGTACCATCCCACTTCTGCATTTGTAGCTCTCAGCCAGTGTTCTCGACCTATCCATCCAGCAACCCTTAGATTCCACACTTTGTATGAGGATAATATTTGAAAAAACAGAAGAATAGCTGTAGCATAGTTGTTCTTCACTGAAGCCATATTAACACAGACGGCAGAGCATATGATGCATTCATCTCTGTTTGTAGTGTTTAATTCCCCGTAAAGTCCCAAACAATTGAGAGTTGATTCTGTCAGAGTACCAGCAAAGTCAAATAGGAAATGCAAAATTTCAGAATTCTCCTGCCAAAGATGTTTGTGAAAGAAGTTGTTTGCAAAACACTGTCTTAATAAATTTATTCCATTCTCACTTTGATATTTTGCTTTGATGTCTTGAAGTGACGTTTAATTATCACTGAAATGCAGGTCCCCTCTATAGTCTCCAGTAAGAAGAATTCATTCCTCAAAAGGATGTATCTGCAGATGCCTGAAAAAATAATAGAAAGAATATTTCTTGATAAAGATCTAGGTTAAAGTTGAAACATCCTACCACAAAGATACATATAAGAAGTTCATTTGACATTGACCTTATGTTATGCAGAAATTCTTCACATATTCCCTCTATCGTTGGGGTTTAATTAATCTCCAATGAATAGTTGACAATGAAGAGTAGCCTTTAGAATCATTTTACCCTTTTCAGTAATAGTTTTAAGCAAATGGAACACTAAAAGATCACAAAGAAGAAATGGTTATAATCAAAAGATACATGTGGGACAGTCTAACTCTCATGGTCAAGATGACTTTGCACATGCTCCTTATGGTCATGGATTGCTCTCATAATACTCTGCAGAAGGTTGTTCCTACTGCCTCACTTTAAGCTCCAGGAATTCCAAGCTACCAGAGCTGTTCAAGTTCCCTTACAATGCACTTGAAAGCCACATATGCTTAGGAACTTTTGATGTGCTTTAGCTCTATTGTCAGGTATTTTTAAGCCTCTACCAAATAGCAAGCTGTACTTTTTACCCCCTTCTCAACACCTCTAAATCTGCCCTAACTCAATTTGTCAATTGATATTAGTCATAGCTCAGCACCCCAAATATGCACTCATCTTACTGTGTTTCTAACATCCTGCCTGCTACACCAATGGCCACTCCATACTAGATCTCACATGACTGGTAACTCTTGCTCCACCCTAAATCCTTTCTCCACCCTTGTGTATACTAGCCTGTTGGTAGAAATCCACACAACTGATTGGCCAAGAGCATCTTTATTGAACTATACAGAATCAATTTGGGAACAGGACCTTCAGTGTTCGCAGGATGATTCCCGATCTAAGAATCAAAATGATAGCAAACAAGACTCAATCCATGTCTCTGGTTTTGGGAGGGAGATAGAGCACTTTGATTCAGAGTTGAAATTTAAATAATTATAATATACATGTAGTATTAATTATGCCAGGATAAAAGGATCCAAAAAGTGGAAATGGGCAACATTAAAGGCAAGAGAAAAATCCCTAGTACAGCAAACAATGTGGACCTGTTAGAAAGACTGGTCTCTTTCCAGCCATCTGAATTTGTACTTGAAATTCTTCTAACCACTCTTGATCTCTGCATGTAGAAAAGAACAAAAAGAAAAAGAAAACAAAATAAAACAAAAAATCACCAAAATGAAACCAAAAGCAAAAGAAATAGCTAATCAACCCAATCCTAAAAGAAGAGGACCGAGTGAAGATTGCTTGAGGTCCTCATTTTTAACTACAACTACAAGTCACCAATAGCTTTCAATGCAAAAGTTTGTCATTATTTTATTTGAAACTTCTCTGTGGGTCAAAGAAACAAGGTTTATAAGCTGCAACAACAGGAAAGAGAAAAAAAAATCATACTGTAGAGCTCAACACTGATATTACTATGGTGACTGTGGGCAATGCAGAGAATATTGGTGTTTGACAATGGGTCTTGTGGTTTTCTATATGCCGGCAATATCTATGACTCTGAAATGAATTAGAGTCATCACCAAATCATCACTAAATGAACTGCTCCTTTCTTTGGAGCACAAGATCTGGCAAACTGTTGACTGACTATGATTTTTAACTTGGATCTAGCCTCTGTGGTAAAGCTAAGGCTTCTGATGGAAAATCCTCCACCAAAATACTGGACTATCAATTGTGCTGCCAGCCAAAAACCAAGTCCTGACTCTACCCTGCAATCCAGAAGAGGTTTCAAAGTGTCAAACATAACAATATTTTAATTGTGGCTTTGTCTTTTTTTCACTTTTTATTTTAAATAAAGTGTGATTTCTGGCATAATTCCTTCTAAGTTCTTCCTCACATAGAACTTCACTTTTGACCTCAAATTCCATTCATGAAGGGGTACTCTTATCTTTCATTGGCTAAGTTTTCTATTTTGCTTTTATGGCTTGCTGTGATTGCTTATTGTGACTGTCTAAATGATGCATTATTGAGCAACTGACTCCATAAGAATGGCTTGCGGGCATCAGTATTTTGCATTTTCTTGATGGTTAGTTTATGTAAGGTGACTTAGCCCACTGTGGATGGTAACAGCACTAGTAAGCTGAGGAGGTTACAGAGAAAAGGTAGCTGAGCAGATTAGTAAGCAGAGTTCCTCTTTATTTTCATGCTGCTGCCTTGTGTTCTTTTCTTGGATTCCATTGATTATGAACTGGAACTTGTGAGGTGAATTAAACCTTCAATTTCCCACACTGGCATTTTTATGTTTACTATAACATAGTCGTACTAACTGGAACATTTGGCATTTTCTTGAGATCTGATCCGATAGTCCATCCTCCTGCTGGCATGTAACCTACCCTTTTAAATTAATAAATAAATCCAAGTCACTCCAAACTTTTGACATATTCACTCTGCCAACAAAATCACACTGTGTATGTAACTTACTTTTAATCTCATATTTTTCCTCCCACATTTTTTCTCTTTAAAATTATCTCCCTAAACATGTTAGCACTTTGTCATTTTAAGTTATCTTATGTCCCATAGAAATAGTATAGTCAAATTTTTGATTTTCATAAAAGTGGGTGATTTGTTGTAGTAAAATATTCTAATCAATATTTATTGCATTAACTTTATTAATGAATCAAAAATTGACATTATTATACTATCTAGTTATCCTTAAAACTATAAAAGATTTGGTTCATTCAAGGCTTTAAGGTCCTTCAGAACATCAGCTAGAACGTTCTTATGTATAATCTGGATGTATCATGGTTACTTCATATGTCTTCTAACTCAGAGTGTTCTTTCTAACAATGCGAATTCATGGTATTTGATATATATTTTAAGAGTGTATAAGTGGAATATTTCCCTGATGACTCGCCCATAGTTTGAAATTGGAAAACAAAAAGATAACGTGTTTTGAGTGTTCACTTTGAATTCTACTATTTCATGAATGCATTTTCAGCTTTAAGAAACTTAATCTTTTAAAGAAAAATTGTCTCTATTCAGGATCACGTCTAGCTAATTCATAGTGGTCTTTGCATTTTAAATACTTTCATCCACAATATTTTGTTTTATATTTTCAGAGTATTGTGAGGGGAATTTCACCCATATTTCCTCACAGTATGGTTTGGATTGGCATAAAGGAGGCTAAGGAATGTTGTGTGTTCGTATGATATTCTGCTTTTATGACCGTATTTTTCAGTCTTAAGAGACTGACACATTTTTAGAGTTTTTAAAATGGTATCATGACATCTGCAAATGAGAACATTTTCATTTCTTCATTTTTCATTTGTATTCCCTGGATCTTCTTCGGTTGTCATATTGCTCTAGCTAAAATTACACATACTGTAATACATAGTTGTGAAACCAGTGTATATTCTTGTCTTCTTCCTGCTTGTAGTGGAACTGCTTTGAATTTTTCTCTCTTTAGCACGATGCTTGTGCTGGGCTTCTTGTACCTTGCCTTTATTATGTTGAACTATATCCTCCATATCTACAGCTTCCCCAGGACGAATCAAACTTTTATGTTGGGATTTGAAGAAAGCTTATCTGGTAGAAGATTATTTTTAATGTTGACTTGAATCTGTTCACAAGTATTTTATTGAGAATATGTGTGTATATGTGTAAATAAGTGTGTAATTCTCTCTCTTCCTCTCTTTGTGTCAGTCGTTTGTAACTCTTTCTCCCTCTCTCATTACCTTCACTTTTGCCTCATTGTCCCCATGTCTCATTCTCTCTCCTTATTTTGTCTGTCATTGTTAGATAATAATAGATTCAAAATACAATTTTAATGTATTCAATCCTTTTGTCTACTTTATTGAATAGTCTTAGACACTTTAAATGCTATTTAAATGTATATTCATTTCTTTTCAACTGAATACATGTGGTCCTATGATATTTCAGGTGGGAGAAATTAAAAACCTGATTCTTTGTAATTGTTTAGTATAGAGCTTTTTAAATTATGCAAAATGAGCTGATTTAATATTGGTATATAAATACATCTAGTATTTACTGTCACTTCCAATCCCGACCAGCAGGAAAGGAGAGACACCACACATTCTTCTCAAAGCAGTTTTTTCAGGAACCCTTTTGTCTGCAAGCAGGAACAATGCCTCCATCCAGCCCCCGAGCCCACTCCCTTATATCCTCCCTCAACCACTTCAACCGTCCAGTCTGCGTGACCTCCATTCCTAGGTCCACGTCACATGGCCTGATATATCGTCATGGTGTGCCTGCGCAGCTCTCACGATGGGGAATGGCTTAATTTCAGGTTCTATTAATGAGACGCGGCAGCAGTCCCGGGCTCCATTTTGAGATTGCCGCTATACCCGCTCCCCACAGTAAATCCGAATGCTTTAAAAAAATTCTAGATTTTGGACTGTAAATATAAATAATCTGTGTTTTCTCCATGTTTCCGATTTTCTCTTTCATTTTATTAATTCAAACCTTTCATTACCTAACATGGCCAGAGGTTATGACGATCCTGTTAATACTTTCCAAGAGTGACCCCTTCCTTTCATTCATTATATTGTCTACATTTGTCTACATTTTATTGATTTCAGCCATGATGGGTTGGATATACATGCTATACCCCTTCCCCAAGGCTAAAAAGCCATCCTGAAACAAGATGCAAAGAGACTATAGGTCCCCAAAATTGTGGATGGGATCAGACATAAAGCGTCTTCTTGATACAAGAGGTGCTGCCCTCATGTCACATAGCAGCTGTGGTTTCCTGCAAAGCTTCAAGCCAGTCAACAGTCAAGAATGCAGTGAAAAGGCCTAAAAACTGCTGTACATAACTGACATACTATGGACAGTAAGTATCTTCAGTTGGAGGGTTGAAAAATTATTTGTAAGGGTTTATAATAGAGTTATTAATCAGTACTTTAATGTAGAAGATATACAAATTTAGGATTCAAAGAAATAGAGTGAGTGGGTAAAATAAATGGAAAGATTATCATCAAAATTCATTGGCGGAAATTCTCAAAGAATAAAATATATGAACTCTATTCCTCAATGTTATGTACATAGAAAATATTTTATTATATAGGGATACTTCATGAAGCGACCTTATGATTTCGCTTGGTTAAAACAGATCTGCCAATTCTGTGAGTTGAATATGTGCATTATGTAATTTGATCTTAATAAGTTTAAAGTGGCTATTTTGAAAAATAGTAAGCATTATTTCCATGTACATGTTCAAAAGCAGGCTTCTATAAATAATAATAATAGAAAAAACTAAAACACTATATATCAAGAAAACATAATTAAATTTGGCTACATGTCTAAGCAAAATATTCAAAAGTGAAGAAACTCAAGTGACTAAGAATCGAAAGTGAAATATTTATCATCCTTATACAATACAGAAATGCAAATCAAAATTATTCTGAGATTTTTTTACTCCCTTTCAGAAATTTTAGTTTTATAACACATGAGTCAACTTATGTTTGCTGTGTTATGGGGAGAGGGGAACATTGATATTCTTCTGGTGGGAATGCAAACTTCAACATCAACTTTGGAAATCAGTATGATGTTTCTTCAGAAACATGGAAATGTATGCACCTAAAGATATAACGCGAGGAAAATATATCCAAATGTTGATTCATGCTAGTATAGAGACTCTTGAATATTTAGAAATATTCACGTTGTTTTTTAACAAATGAATGCATAAAGAAAATGTGGTGCTTTTACAGATTGGAAAAGGAAAGCATGTAATTTTCAGGATAATGAATGGATCATGTGAAAGTCATCATAGATGAGATAATCTGGACCTAAGAGAAAAATGGGATATATTTTCACTTTAATCTGAATATTAATTCTCCACACTGTATCAGTTTGATTAGTTTAGTGTAAAAGTCAAGGGATGTGGTCCAGACTATCCTCACTTTGTGATGTACAAATGTACTTATGGATTGCAGAGGAACACTGTCAGGAACAGGAATGTCAAATGTGAAGAGAGTGGGAAGAGTATGACAATGGATGGAATGTAGAGATGTAGAGTTAAATTGGGAGACGTTTGAGGCATTGAATGAAAACCATATGCAACAGAAATAAAAACTATTTTTTTATTTAATTATGTTTTTTGTCAAACTAAAGATTTAAAGCTATAAGGACAGAAGATAAAACATTGATTGGGTGTTTCTATGTGAAATTTCAATAATAAGAAACTCACAGTACTTATGGATTTCAACTTTCAATAAAGCTATAGTACAGATAGTGAACTATACAGTCCTTAAGGAGACAGATGGGAATATCTCTGCTGTTAAAAAATATTAATTATATACATTATATATGTAAAATAATCTATTTATTTTCTTACATTTCAAATGTCATTTCCCAAACTGGTCTTTCTTTCTTGAATCGCCTAAGCTATTCTGTTCCTCATTTTTCTAATATGGTGCTCCCTATCTACATGCGCACTTCCGCTTTAGTCCTCTAACATCCCCTTCTCTGGGATATGAAGTCTCCACAGGACCAATTGCCTCCCTTCACACATATGGCAGATGAGGCAGTTGTCTTCACCATGTACTCTGCTATTTGTGTAGCAGAAGTCTTCGACTGGGCAAAGCATACTCTAGGATGTGGAAAATTTCCTGAGGGTCTGAAGGTTATATTTAGTTGATACTGTTATTCTTCAAATTGGGTTGCAATCCCCTCCAGATACTTAAGGCATTCCACTAACTCTTCTTTTGTGGCTGTCAGGTGCTGTCAAATGCTTAGGTGTTTCTGCATCTGTCACAGTCAGGTGATGGCAGAGCCCCTCAGAGGGCAAACATATTAGGGTCTTATCTGTAAGCACATTTGAAATCAGGAATAGGGCAAGGATTTAGAGTCTGTGGAAGAAATGTTTCTTATGGTGGTGTGTCTCTGAAGGGCCTTTCCTTCAGTTTTTGCTCTTTTTTTGTATTTGTCTTTTTTTAGACCTTGGATGTATATAGGATAAAGATTTTGAATTGTGTGGGAAGCACCATTCCTTCACTGGTGGGCATGTCTAGCTACAGGAGGCAGTCTCTAATGGTTCTATCTCTTTGCTGCTTGGTATTTCAACTACCATCATCCCATTAGGTTTATCAGAACCTCTTGCATCCCTGGCACCTGGGACTTTCCTGGGGAAACCCAAGTTCACCACCAACCACTGATGTTTGTTGTCATTTATTACACTTTTCCTCTGGAATTCTCTCCTGTCTCTTTTCATTGTTGCAACTCCCCCCACTTTGTCCATCATTCTCTACCTCTAAATAAGTCCCTCCGTCCCTCTGCCTTCCATGATTATTTTGTTCTCCATTCTAAGTTGTTTGCAAGGATTCGCAATCTGGCCTCGTAACATGTTACCTTTCATGTGATAAATGCTCTCAATAATGGGAGTTCTGAGCTTTAAGGCTAACATCCATTTGTCACTAAGTTCATCCCATGTTATGTCCTTTTTGATCTCTGTTACTTCACTAATTTCCAGCACCATCCCTTTGCCTACAAAGTTCTTGGTGTCCTCATTTTTAATACCTTAGTAGTGTTCCTTTGTTTAAATATAGCACACTTTCTCTATTTATTCCTCAGTGGAGTTGAGGTAAATCACGCTTGCGCCCAGCATTCGACTATTGTAAGTAAGGCTGTTGTGAACCTGTTCAACCTCATGTCCTTTTTGTATGTGGATCAAGGTTGAGTATATGTGTTGAAGTGAGTGGTAAAGCTGTGTCTTCAGGTAAAGCTATTTGCAATTTTCTCTGAACGTCCATATTGATATCCAAAGTGGCTCAAAAGGTACTAATAACACCAGCAGTGAGGGAGTGTTCCATTTGTCTACATCCTAGCTTACTCTGCTACTGCATCAGTTTTTTATCTTAGTCATTGAGATTGGTGTAATGTAGAATCTCTGGTTCATTTTGATTTGCCTTTTTCAGATAAGTATGGATGTTGAACATTTCTTGATGTTTTTCTCAGCTATTGAGGTACCTCAGTTGAGAATTCTTGGTTTAGCACTCTAACCAATTTTAAAAGTTTGGATATTTATTTGTCTGGGACATTAAGTAAGGGGATATCAATGTGGAGGGGACAATCACTATAAAAGGTGAGGGGTAGAGGTTAGCGGAGATGGACAGGAAAGTAGACAATATCATCTGTGATCTTTAATCAGTGTAAATATGCATGTATGTATGTATGTATGAATGTATGTATGAATGTATGTATGTATGTATGTATCTATCTATCTATCACTCTGATCTATCACATATTGCAGTACTTTGATATATTTTCTCCCTCACATAGGTCTAGTATTATCCTCTAATTATATCACATGCTGGAAAAGCTAATTAGTTATGTTTCATGCTAAAACGTATACAGTCACATAACTAAAGTAAATATTTGTGTTTTTATGAAATAGTTGAGAAATTTGATAGCATAAAAATTAATTATCTTTATTGAATCTGTTTTCTGAACTGAAATTTAACCTGAATCAAAATTTATAAAGCAGCTTTTAAAATTCTTGAGTACTAATGTATACATCAGAATTGTTTCATAAAATTAGAAAATAGAGTGCATTTGTATGTTACATATATACACGTACAGACACATATATATATGTACACACATATATAAACATATATATATATACATACACACAGACACACACACATATATACATGTGGCCACATACACATATATACAAATATATACATATATACATATACAAATATAAATATATGTACAAGATATAAACATATGTCCTTATGTACTCATACACATATAGACATACACATACATACATACATACATACATACATACATACATACATGCTTTTAAAAAGCAAAATCCTTGCTTTAAAAGAATTTCCCTAGGCATGATGTATATGGTTTAGCCAAATAAGAGAAAAATGATGTTATTGCTAAATGGCTCTGTCTTAGTACTCATTTCTGCTTGTTTAACATGATGATGGTTCTACCAATCCGACTTCTATGTACTTGGGGATTGAAATGATGTCCTTTACTTCTCTAACTCACTCATACACTTTCTCCAAAAATAAGTGATTCCTTATCCCTACAACTAGATGCCATGTGCCTTTAGCCAAACATAATAGGAATAATAAAATAGGCGCTTCACATCTTGCAAACATTAGTTTATAAACTTGCTTGAAATCAGAGTTTTGATAATTATCATTTTGATCAAAGGCACCATCAGGCTTACACTTTCAAAAACACCTTGTTTTCACCTTTTTTTAACTAACTTTATTTTATTACATACAAGAGTAAGAATAAGTAACTGCTATTGAGGTGGTTTTAAGAGTTTGCAGTACCATTAAAGCTCACAGGTTTTTAAACTTCTTATTTTGGAAACATGGTCAAAGCATCTCCTCTGATCACATATTGGATTACCCATTTCACCATTAGTGGCAATAGCTATAAAGGATTGGAATAGTCTCTATCCCTCTGAGGAGAAAATGATGTACAGGATTACTCAGCAACAGTAATATATTTGTAGCAGCAAACGTTTCAAACACCTTATATATTTCCAAGGGAAATCTGGCAATACAGACTATGACAAACAAATAAAGCAGCAGGAACAATGTTTTTGCATCTTGAGTCTCTGTTGATCTTCAATTCCCTGAGAGAACCACAACATAGAATGTCTCTCTGTCCAGGTTACTGACAGAAGCCTGGCTGTTATACTAGATTGTGCCACTGCTGCTCTTTCCTGTTTGTTATGACAAGTCTACAGACCAGAACTACTAGTGTATTCATGAAATGTTTGCTAATGGAACAAGCTGCCTATTCCAACTTGAGAACTGAAATTCTGGTTTCCAGAGAACACAGATGGGAGTTGCTCCAATGAACCTTTCTAAAGAGGGACACCACCCCCACTCCACAATGCCCCCATCCTTTCTTTTACGCTGGTGCCTGGAGGGCTACAGGGAGGTTAAAGATTTTAAGAGTCATCAACAAATAGTGATATTTGGAAAAAAATAAAGTTTTAGTTTGTAGAGTTATCAGCTTTAGGCTCTCCTTGGGGTGTAATATAACTCAGGCATTTGACATATGCTGCATGGAAGGAGCCTGAGGATGCCAAGTTAATAGCAAAAAAGACAGGTATTTTCTGGTCCTGCATATATCAGTGTATATAAAGTATTTATCAACAGTGGTAAGAAGCAGGAGATTTGGGGTCTGGGAGGAGAGAGAAGGAAGATGGTTACTATGTGTAAAATGCATGGCATCTCAGCTCCATAAATTCAAAAAGATCTGGGTCAGAGAGGGTGTGACAGGCACACACCAGAGATGCTGAGTACTGTACAAAAATGATAGAGTGCTAAGTTTTGTGCTCTATATATATTGATACAAAACCAAACCAAAGAAAACAAAAAACAAATAAGGAACCATGCGTGTGTGTAAAGATCTGCTGGAAGAAATTTGTCTGAGGCTCTCAATAGTCAACACTAAATAAATAATCTCAAATAAATGATGACCCACTCACTCATGGAGATGGCCACCAAGTAATACTGGCAATAGTATTTTGAAACAGCATTGAACCCCACGGCAAGTGTTCATTACACAACATTTGGAAAATATTTGCATGCTTTTTTTTAGTGGGAACCAAGCTCTGGTTACATGTGTTCATGCATTTGTCTGAACATTCAGCTTACTGAGGTCCAGGATCACTGACCATTGTTTTCCCTACTGCAAGGACAGCACTGACAGCAGTGAATCATAATAAGCTTTTGTCCAGTGAATGAAGAAGGAAGTGAGGGATTAAATACCAATCAAAGAGTACACATGGAGGTATCCATGGCTTCAGCCTCATATATAGAAGAGCATGGCATTTTCTGGAATGAATAGGATGAAAGGACTTGGTCCTATGAAGTCTGGTTTCTCTAGTGTAGGGAATGCCAGAGTGTTGAGGTGTGAGTGGGCAGGCAGTAATCGTAGAAAACTCACAGAAACATGGAAAGGGTCGATGGGAGAGAGGGGAAACAGGAAAGGGTATAACATTTGAAATGTAAATACAGACAATATCCAATAAGAAAAGAAGGAAATGAGTGAGAAAGGAGCAGGAGACTTACCTCAAAGAAATGAGAGAGCTTCTAGATGCTGGTTTAACTTAAAAGATTCAAGAATCTTTGTTATATATGAAAGGCAAGGGTCAGCAGACTGTAGTATTTCATGTTTTTAGAGAAATGCAATTGAAATAATAGTTCCATTTTCTTATATGAACACACAGAATCATTGGAAAGAAAAATAGACAGCTGTTTTTATTAGATTTATTGGTTGAAGAATCATTGGCATATTTTTCAACATAGCTTGATATACTCTCAAAAAGGTTTTTATGGGATAAGACAGCAATAGAGAGTATTGGGTCAGTGTTGGGATACAGGTATCTTCCATGTATTTTCAGACACATACAAACATCCTTTTAAACTGTGAAAATATAAAGTTATTAATTGATTGAATGCAATACTATGAATATAATTCTTTATATGAAGCAGTACTATCTGTGTGTATGACTTTCACACTTAGTATAAAATTAGGAAATGAATTCATTTAAAAATTGTTAAAAGTGCTGTGGTATAGTGGAGGGATGGAATCCAGGCTCTCCACTCTCTAATCGTAAAGCAAACAAGAATGTAAAGAGACAAGTGCCTCTAAGAAAAGACTCACTATAAAACTTAAAATAACCTTATACATTCAAAAGAATAATATAAATATTTTAGATATTCTA
Organism: Rattus norvegicus; assembly: GCF_021556685.1. NCBI lineage: Eukaryota > Metazoa > Chordata > Mammalia > Rodentia > Muridae > Rattus > Rattus norvegicus. Next base: position 32,841,545 of record NC_141555.1, on the reverse strand, counting down.
ATAGGATATAAGGATTATCATTTTAGAACGGGTTCATATTTCCATACAATATATTTTACTTAAAATTTAAAGCTCATACGTGTGCAGTTTTATTGGTCGGTACTGTTTTCCAGCCAGCATGCATTGATCTTCTTCATTATTTACCCCTTTAATTCTAATTGACTGTTTTTTATTGCAACCTTCTTAGTTGCCAACATTTTTGTCTGTTCTGTGATAACGACAACCATTTTTGTGCGGCTGAATCTGTCAAACATGTAGAGCCAGAATAAATCTAATGTATCATGGTGAATGGAACTGCAAAATTAGCTAAAATTTACAGGATATATTTTGATATTAAGTACAGGCATAAAGGAAACTCTGTAGTACATTTATTTTTCCTAATTTGTTTCTAAATATTTTGAGATAAAAATGTAAAAGCATGTTATTTGAGAAATGAGAATACCCTATTGCTAAAGTGCCAGAAAATATAAGATACTTATTTTGAATTGCAATGGAATGCAAAATCAAATATAACAAGAATGATTTGATGGGATGGCTATTGTGTATGCAAAATTTCTATGTCACAGAATTATATCCTTACATTATTACTCCTTGGTACATTAATAAGCAAAATGACCAAACTACAGTTTATTTCTTATAGGACAGTTAAAAAAATAAAACAAAACTGTCCTTTTAAGTTCTGTTAAAACTAATTTTGCATTTAATAAATACATCCTTCAGTAAGAGTAGAATGACTCATAGCGCTAAGTGCCTGCAGAACGAAAGAGGAAAGAGCATATGTCACCTGCTTGACAACACACCTAAAACTCTAGAACAAAAAGAACCAAATACAACCAGGAGGAGTAGAAGGCAGGAAATAATAAAAGTCAGAGCTGAAATCAACCAAATAGAAACAAAAAGGATCATAGAAAGAATCAAAAGAACCAAAAGTTGATTCTTTGAGAAAATCAATAACATAGATAAACCATTAGCCAGACGAATGAGAGGACACAGAGTGTGTGTCCAAATTAACAAAATCAGAAATGAAAAGGGAGACACAACTACAGATTCAGAGGAAATTCAAAAAATCATAAGATCTTTCTATAAAAGTCTATATTCAACAAAACTTGAAAATCTGCAGGAAATGGACAATTTACTAGACAGATATCAGGTAACGAAGGTAGATCAGGAACAGATAAACTAGTTAAACAACCCCATAACTCCTAAGGAAATAGAAGCAGTCATTAAACGTCTTCCAACCAAAAAGATTCCAGGTCCAGAGAGGTTTAGTGCAGAATTCTATCAAACCTTCATAGAAGACCTCATACCAATATTATCCAAACTATTCCACAAAATTGAAAAAGATGGAGCACTACCGAATTCCTTCTATGAAGCCACAATTACTCTTATACCTAAACCACACAAGGACCCAACAAAGAAAGAGAACTTCAGACCAAATTCCCTTATGAATATCGACGCAAAAATACTCAATAAAATTCTGGCAAACCGAATCCAAGAGCACATAAAAACAATCATCCACCATGATCAAGTAGGTTTCATCCCAGGCATGCAGGGATGGTTTAATATATGGAAAACCATCGACGTGACCATTATATAAAGAAACTGACAGAACAAAACCACATGATCATTTCATTAGGTGCTGAGAACGCATTTGACACAATTCAACACCCCTTCATGATAAAAGTCCTGGAAAGAATAGGAATTCAAGGCCCATACCTAAACATGGTAAAAGTCATATACAGCAAACCAGTTGCTAAAATTAAACTAAATGGAGAGAAACTTGAAGCAATCCCACTAAAATCAGGGACTAGACAAGGCTGCCCACTCTCTCCCTACTTATTCAATATAGTTCTCGAAGTTCTAGCCAGAGCAATCAGACAACAAAAGGAGGTCAAGGGGATACAGTTTGGAAAAAAGAAGTCAAAATATAACTATTTGCAGAAGATATGATAGTATATTTAAGTGATCCCAAAATTTCACCAGAGAACTACTAAAGCTGATAGACAACTTCAGCAAAGTGGCTGGGTATGAAATTTACTCAAATAAATCAGTAGCCTTCCTCTACACAAAAGAGAAAAAAGCTGAGAAAGAAATTAGGGAAACGACACCCTTCATAATAGACCCAAATAATATAAAGTACCTCGGTGTGACTTTAACCAAGCAAGTAAAAGATTTGTACAATAAGAACTTCAAGACTCTGAAGAAAGAAATTGAAGAAGACCTCAGAAGATGGAAAGATCTTCCATGCTCATGGATTGGCAGGATTAATATAGTAAAAATGGCCATTCTACCAAAAGCAATCTACAGATTCAATGCAATCCCCATCAAAATTCCAATCCAATTCTTCAAAGAGTTAGACAGAACAATTTGCAAATTCATCTGGAATAACAAAAAACCCAGGATAGCTAAAACTATTCTCAACAATAAAAGGACTTCAGGGGGAATCACGATCCCTGAACTCAAGCAGTATTACAGAGTAATAGTGATAAAAACTGCATGGTATTGGTACAGAGACAGAAAAATAGACCAATGGAACAGAATTGATGACCCAGAAATGAACCTACACACCTCTGGGCACTTGATTTTTGAAAAAGGAGACAAAACCATCAAATGCAAAAAAGATAGCATTTTCAGCAAATGGTGCTGGTTCACCTGAAGGTCAACATGTAGAAGAATGCATATCTATCCATGTTTATCACCCTGTACAAAGGATATGTCCAAGCGGATCAAGGACCTCCACTTCAAACCAGATACACTCAAACTAAAAGAAAAAAACTAGGGAATCATCTGGAACACATGGGCACTGGAACAAAATTCCTGAACAAAACACCAGTGGCTTATGCTCTAAGATGAAGAATCGACAAATGGGATATCATAAAACTGCAAAGCTTCTGTAAGGGAAAGGACACTGTGGTTATGACAAAATGGCAACCAACTGATTGGGAAAAGATCTTTACCATTCCTACAACAGAAAGAGGTCTTATATCCAAAATATACAAAGAACTCAAGAAGTTAGACTTCAGGGCGACAAATAACCCTATTAAAAAATGGGTTCAGAGCTAAACAAATAATTCACAGCTGAGGAATGCCGAATGGGTGAGAAACACCTAAAGAAATGTTCAACATCTTAAGTCATAAGGGAAATGCAAATCAAAACAACCCTGATATTTCACCTCAGACCAGTGAGAAAGGCTAAGATCAAAAACACAGGTGACAGCAGATGCTGGCAAGGATGCGGAGAAAGAGGAAAACTCCTTCATTGTTGGTGGGATTGCAGACTGGTACAACCATTCTGAAAATCCGTCTGGGGGTTCCTCAGGAAATTGGACTGCCTGAGGATCCACCTATACCTCTCTTGGGCATATGCCTAAAAGATGCCCCAACATATAAAAAAGACACGTGCTCCACTATGTTCATCACAGCCTTATTTATAATAGCCAGAAGGTGGAAAGAACCCTGATACCCTTCAACAGAGGAAAGGATACAGAAAATATGGTACATCTACACAATGAAATATTACTCCGCTATGAAAAACAATTTCTTTATGAAATTCGAATCAAATGGTTGGAATTAGAAAATATCATCCTGAGTGAGGTAACCTAATCACAAAAAAACACACATGGTATGCACTGATTGATAAGTGGCTATTAGCCCAAATACTTGAATTACCCTAGATGCCTAGACAAATGAAACAGAAGACGGATGATCAAAATGTGAATGCTTCACTTCTTCTTTAAAAGTGGAACAAGAATACACTTTTCAGGAAATAGAGAGGCAAAGATTAAAACAGAGACTGAAGGAACACCCATTTAGAATCTGCCCCACATGTGGCCATACATATTCAGCCATCCAATTAGACAAGATGGATGAAGCAAAGAAGTGCAGGCTGACAGGAGCCGGATGTAGATCTCTCCTGAGAGATACAGCCAGAATACATCAAATACAGATGTGCATGCCAGCAGCAAATCACTGAACTGAGAATAGGACCCCCGTTGAAGGAACTAGAGAAAGAACTGGAAGAGCTTGAAGGGGCTCGAGACCCCATATGTACAACAATGCCAAGCAACCAGAGCTTCCAGGGACTAATCCACTACCTAAAGACCCTGGACTCTGACCTCATAGGTAAAAATGAATATCCTAGTAAGAGCACCAGTGGAAGGGGAAGCCCCGGGTCCTGCTCAGACTAAACCCCCAGTGAACATGATTGTTGGTGGGAGGGCAGAAATGGGGGGAGGATTGGGACCGGAACACCCTTATTTAGGGGAGGGGGGAGGGGGATAAAAAATGAGAGAAAAAAAGAGTAGAATGACTTTTTCCTAAAGTACTTATGTTAATTTGTGATATTCAAAAATGAATTTTGCTTTCTTTTTCCAAATGCCAATACCAATGTACAAAATCCATAGGTAGTGAGAAAGATAATTGTTGCGGTTCTTCAATAATCGTTTCGTTTGGTTATTGGAATTTTAACCATGTGTTTCAAAATTAATCTAAGTATTGTCATTTCGATCAGTAGATGTAGAAGAAACAATGATATAAACCACATCTGCAAGCTATAGAAACTTTTCCAAGCAATTCCAATTGACACTCTTACACAAATACTTTTTATAATAAATGTAGTAAACAAAATACTCCTATACAAATAGTAATATCTTTGGAGTTAAGTTCACATTAAATTCAAACTTTCTCTCTAGATATAGAGTCTTATTAATTAATCTATTATTACTTTGGAAGGAATAAAAGAGAATATGGATATATAGATATGAATTTCATTTCTTCCATGAATGTTTAAACAAGATTCTTCCCTTTTAATATTCCCAGTCTCTTGATTTGTTTCTGGATATCACAGATCCCATAAGGGTTGGATTAAAAAGTGTTCACTATGTCATGATAATAAATTTAGTCTTAGAAATTCCCTATTTGTTGCTACGTATGAATAAGGAATTTTGAATCAGATCAAGCAACTTGAGTCCACAGAGATGTTTTCCTTCTCTAATTATCATTTGCACACATTTGTTCATAATACCATGTCATAGCCAGAGTTTCTATTACTGTTGTGAAATACCAGGACCAAAAGGGAAAACAGGAAAGTTGGGGAAGAAAGTGTTTATTTTAGTTTATATTTTCTTTTTTTAAATTTTATTTAATAGAATTTTACAATCCAGATTTCATCCCTCTCCAAGCCCATACTCTTACTGTTCTACATCCCTTAGCTACTCCCCTCATGCCCATCTTAATGAAGCTGTCTCCCACTGCACCCCTAGTCTACCAGACCTCTCCACTCTCTGGGGACTCAAGTCTCTTGATGGTTAAGTGCATTTTCTGTTGTTGTGTCTAGAACCAACACTCCAGGCTTAGAGGCCTCATACTAGCTTGTGCATGATGCCGCATTGATATCTTAGTGTCTTAAAAAAACACTGGCGTCTTGTTCAGTTAACACTGCTGGTCCTCCTGCAGGGTTTCTCCCCTCCTCAACTTCTTCCACTTTCCCCTAGTTCGACCACAGGGCTTAGAAGCTTCTGTTCATTGCCTGAGTGTAATTGTCTGCATCTGACTCTTTAAGCTGGGTGTTGGGTCTTTCAGAAGGCAGTCATGTCAGGTCCATTTTGTGAACATGACAAAGCATGAATAATAGTGTCAGACCTTGGGGGCCTCTACTTAATCAGGTTCCCAGATATGGCGGCTCACTGGAATTTCTTTTACTCAGGTTCTTCCCCTGTCTTGTCCCTGAAGTTCTTATAGACAGCAGCAAATATGGCTCAGAGTTTTGATTTGTGGATGGCAACCTTATCCCTCACTTGGTGCTCTCTCTTCCTCATGGAGATAGTCTCTACAAGTTCCGTCTACCCACTCCTGGACATTTCACTATGTCCTGATAGTCTCTTACCTCTCAGTTCTCTGGAATATTCTAGAGCCAGTCCCTACCTCCAACATTTTAGCTCCTGAGGTTGCCTGTTTCCATTCATTCTACTGGCCCTCAGGGCTACTGTCCTACTCCTCACCAATACCTGACCATGTTCCCCTCTTTCACTTCCTGTCTCCTTTCTTACCCAGGTCCCTCACTTTTCACTTCTGTCGTTCATTTCTTCTCGATCTCAAGTGGAATTGAGGTTCTTCACTTTGGCACATCACCTTATTAAACTTTTAATTTTCCTTTTATAAAAATTGGATATTTTTGTTTACATTTCAAATATTATTCACTTTCCCAGCTTTCCAGTCATAAGACACCTATCCCTTCCCCCAACAGTTCTTCTATATAGGTATTCCCCCTCACTAACCACTCCCTTTCCCAGCTTTCCAGTCATAAGACACCTATCCCTTCCCCCAACAGTTCTTCTATATAGGTATTCCCCCTCACTAACCACTCCCTTTCCCAGAACCCCTTGACATTCCCCTACACTGGGGGTTCCACCTTTGCTAGGCCTAAGAGCATCTCCTCCCATTGAGGTCCAACAAGGCCATTCTCTGCTACATATGCAGTTGGAGCCATAGTTGTGTCCATGTACAGTCTTTGAATATTGGTTTAGTACCAGAAAGCTATAGGTCATTTGCATTGTGGTTCTTATGGGCTTGAAAGCCCATTCAATCCTGGTAATCCTTTCTCCAAATTTACTAACCTGAGGTTCGTTTGCATTCCAGTGGTTTGCCAAAAACATCTCACTTCTGTAATCGGCATGCTCTACCTGGTTCGCTCAGGAAAGATCCATATCCGTTTCCTGGCAGCATGCACTTCTTAGCATCATCAATCTTATGTAGTTTTGTGGCAGATCTATCTATCTATCTATCTATCTATCTATCTATCTATCTATCTATCTATCTATCTATCTATCTATTTCTACCTCTATGTCTATCTACCTATGTCTATATCTATATGTATATCTATATGTATATCTATATCTATATATGCATATGTATATGTATATGCATATCTATATATGTATATGTATATATTTAGTGGCTATTTACAGCTATGTGGTTATGTGGAATTTTAGGATGGATTCTGTGCAACTAGGTCAAAAATGTAACATCACCAAAGGCAAATGCCAATCAGACTCGCTCCCGTTATTGTGAATCTATTGAAGTTTAAGTCTCTCTGTACATCAACCCAGTCCTCTTCCTGCCCATCCTCCTGATTCTTGTGTTTGGCCAGAAGAAAGAATCATGGTAAAACCTACAAAATCCTTAAATATGGCCTTGGGAACACCAGAAGGTAAATATTATAGAACTGATATCTAATACGACTAGAGATCCGCATTCTATACTCCATGATGTTCTTTGCTTTATTGATGTCTCATAAATTTTGGATAAATTAAGGATTTGGGAGTTTATCATTTGAATTAGGTACACAATATTTACACTTTTATATTCATTCTATAGCAGGGCACGCTTTGTTGCTAATTCATTGCAAACACTGGAATTGCAAAACAGAATTTTTGAATACACAATCAGGAATATATATATATATATATATATATATATATATATATATATATATAGTCTTCTATAAAGGAAAGTACAATACGAAAATGAAATGCAATATTCAATCAATTAAAGGTCTGTAGGGAAAATACTGACCTTTCGGAAACAGAGATAACCTAGTAAATTGAAGTGTATGTTCCTAGATCTTTTCTACTCATGCCAAGTGCTTTACTTACTTTCTCTTTTAGAGCATGTAGCCTCTCTTGAAGCAAAGAGAAGTCTCTAGCTTTACATAGATGGAGTACCTAAAGGTTTCTCCTGTGTCACAGGAGTCATACCGGAAAAGGCACTCTCGAAACTGGTCAATGTAAGGAAAGCTGTTTGCAGGTAGGCCATGACAGTTCTCAGAGACATCATCATTAGTCCCTCCATGAAATATCTCTTGTATCCTGGAGATCCCTAGCTTCTCCTGTGATGTCACAAGTGTTTTCGTGTCTGCAAATGCCTCTCAGGAATGACTTCAGTACCTATAGGGTTTACTAATCGAACTCTAGTTCAGAGGAAATATCAATTAGGGAGTGAGAACAAAGAGAATGAAAATTTCAGAGATGGGGAGTTCGAAGATGGCCTTCTGTCTTGGTATATTAAAAAGGAAGAAATATGTCGACCCTATAAATCTCACAGTCCTTGGTAGGATTTGATTAGGTACATGGGATCAGGAGCTCAGAGCCTGTCAACAGCATCTGGACTTCCCTGCTTCTAGTTGTTCTTGTAAGTCATACAGTTTATATCATTAATAACTTTATTTCAAAGGCCAGGTGTTTGGAAGAACACTGTTCTTTTCCTTAGAGCTCATGGCTTTTATTTTTGGCCCAGAAGAAAAAGGTCCTAAGGAAGAAGTGAAAGACAAGTATGGTGTCCTCACCTCAGAGTAAAATCCTCTATTATTTGGAAAGCTATATTGCAGTTTGTGCCTGATACTGGTATTTGGGAGGAGATGTGTTTCTAGTCCATCATATCATTCTTTTCCCTAGAATTACTCTGACTCCCTTTGCCTGATAGTGACCCTTTAGATTTCTCAGTCAATATGTGTGATTAGCTGGGTGTTTTCTTATTTTTAACTTATTTAATTTTTATTTTATTTTTTAGCAATGGTTTTGCTTTTTTAATTTGATTTTTCCATATTTTCATTTCAAATATTTTTGCCTTTCCCAGTTTCCTGCCCATAAGATCCCTAACCTGTCCGTTTACCTTTCTTGTATAATCCCCCTTACTGCCCTTTGACATTCCCTTATATTGGTAATAAAACCTAGTTTAGACCAAGGGCATGTCCTTCCTTTGGTGCCCAACAAGTCCATTCTCTGCTACATATGCAGCTGTAGCCATAGGTCTATCTATGTACAATCTTTGAATATTCGTATAGTACCAGGGAACTGGTTCGTTGGCATTGTTTTTCTTATCGGATTGAAAGCTCCTTCAGCTCTTGTCATTCTTTCTCAAAATCTACCAATAAGAGATCTGTTTTCAGTTCACTGGTTTGCCACTACCATTCACTTCTGTATTTGACATACTCTAGCTGTGTCTCTCAGGAAAGACTTGTATCTGTTTCTTCTAATCGTGCAATTATAAACTTCATTAATCTTGTCTAGTTTTGGGGGCTGATATGTTTCTCTCTCTCTCTCTCTCTCTCTCTCTCATATATATATATATATATATATATATATATATATATATATATATATATATAGTGTGTGTGTGTGTGTGTGTGTGTGTGTGTGTGTGTGTTACCCACAGCTATGAGGATAGATAGAATTTTAACATGTATTTTGGGAAACAAGGTCAAGAATGTGGAATCCACAAATGACAGTGCCAAATAGAATCTCTCCTGTTCTTATAAACCTAATGAAGCTGAGGTTTCACTGGACCTCAAGGCATTCCTAATCCTGCACATCCTCCTGAATCTTATTTTCGCCTGAAGAAAGAATCATGTTAAAAGGTCCAAACCCCTCAAATCTCTTCCTTGGAACACTGGAAGGTAGGTATTAGAGAACTGATATCTAATGGGACTAGAGAACCACATTCTATAGTTCATGCTGTCCTTTACTTTAATGATGTCTTGTAATTTTTGGATAAAATGAGAATATGGGAGTTTTGAAGAAGGTACACAATATTTACACTTTTATATTTACTCTATAGCTGTGGCCCCTTTTTTGCCTATATCATTGCAAAAAATTGAATTGGAAAACAGCATTTTTGAGTACACATTCAGGAATATATATAAAATGTCCCCTCTCAAGTAATGTAGAAAAAAATTAACACAATATTCATTCAATTGAAGCTCTGTAAGGAAATTACTTGCCTTTGAGAAACAGAGAAAACCTAGGAAATTGAAGTGTATGTACAGGAATGGACCTGGGAATAAAATTATTATCAAGAAGATTCTGCTGCACTCCATGTTCCTAGACCTTTTTTACCCATGCCTGGATCTTGACTAAATTTCTCCATTCATAACAGGTAACCACTAATATAAGAAAGAGAAGAACATAACTTTAGAGAGATGTAGAACGTAAAGTTTTCCAATGTGTTACAGGAGACACTCCTGTGAAGGACACCCTCGAAACTGGTCAATGTAAGGAAAGCTATTTAGCAGGTAGTACATGGCAGTTCTCAGTGACATTATCATTATGCCCTGCCTGAAAAATTCTGGAAAGCCCTAGCTTCTTCTGGGTTGTTCCTACTGTTGTACTGACAGCAACTGCCTCTCAGATATTCCCGCAGTACATCTAGGGTTTAATATTTGGCCTTTAATTCAGAGCAAACAGCCATTTGGGAGGGAGAAGAAAGATGATACAGGGATCAGAGATGGAGAGAAGGAAGCTGGTCTTCTGTATTTTTATAAAAATGAAGAAATACTTGGTCCATTGGAAAGCTTACTGAGTCCTGGTTAGGGCTTGAGTGAGTTTGCTGAAGAGATAGCCGTTATCTGAGCCGTCAACATATGGGAATAAAGAGTTGAGGGACTCCCAGAAACATCTGGACATCCCTGCTTGTTATAGTTCCCGGAAGTCAGAGAGTTTATATCATTAATTTTGTTTTTCTAAAAGCCAGGTTTTGGAAAGTGCCCAGTTGTTTTCCTGAGAGCTTATGGCTTTGACTCTTTTTCCCAGAATAGAAAGGTGCTAAGGAAGAAGGGAAAGATAAGTACTCTGTCCTCAGCTCAGTTTGAATTCCTTCATGATTTGATTTCCTGTACTGCAGTTTGTATCTGAGACTGATATCTTGGAAAGAGAAGTGCTTCAAATTTGGATTTCATCATCTCAGTCTTTCCACCAGTATTATTCTGACTAAAATTCCCTGAAAGGGATTCTTTAGATTTCTTATTCAATAGGTCTGGTGAGGTGCCAATTTTCTTTTCTTTATTTCCTTTGTTTTATTTTTCACAAATTTTATAGCTTTTTTAATTGGATATTCCTATATTTATATTTCAAATGTTATTTTCTTTCCCAGTTTCTTGTCCATAAGATTTCTAACCGATCCCCTTATCCTTATTATAAAACCCCCCTTACTGTGTCTGGACATTCCCTTCAACTAGCAGAAAAAACTAGGGAGAACCAAGGGCATCTCCATCTATTGGTGCCCAACAATGCCATTTTCTGCTACATACGCAGTTGGAGCCATAGGTCTATCCATGTACAATCTGTGAGTATTCCTATAGTACCAGAAAACTGTGGTTCGTTGGCTTTGTTTTTCTTATCAGCCTAAAAGCCCCTTCAGCTCTTGTAATCGTTTCTCAAAATCTACCAACCAGAGACCTGTTTTCAGGTCACTGGTTTGCCACTATCATTCACTTCTGTATTTGACATGCTCTAGCTGTGTCTCTCATGAAAGATCTGTATCCAGTTCCTGGCAGCACTCTCTTCTTAGCTTCAACAATCTTATCTAGGTTTGGTGCCTGATATATCTATATCTATATCTATCTATATCTATATCATATATATGTATATATATGTATATATATGTATATGTATATATATATGCATACATATGTATATATATGTATATGTATATATATGCATACATTAATATTTACTTTTGTTGGCTCCTAAAACTATGAATTTTGATGGAATATTTGCATGGATTCTGCGTAACTGGGTCTAGAATATAGGATCCTTACATGACAATGCCAAATAGACTCCATCCTATTCTTATAACCTATTGAAGTTGAGGTTTCACTGGAACTCAAGCCATTCCTCTCGCTGCCCATCACCCAGAAACTGATGTTTGGCCTGAGAAAGAATCATGTTAAAACATCCAAAACCCTCAAAGCCTTTCCCTGGGAACTCAGGACGTTAGATATTAGAGAACTGTTATCTAATAGAACTTCAGAACCATATTCTATAGTCCATGTTGTCCTTTGCTTTACTGATGTCTAGTAATTTATGGATAAAATAAGGACTTGGGAGTTGATCATTTGAAGTAGGTACACAATATTTCCACTCTTATACTCACTGTATAGCTGGTCCCCATTTGTTGCCAAATTAATTGCAAAAAATGAATTGGAAAAATGAAATTTTTGAGTACACATGCAGAAACCTATATAGTGTCCCCTGTTAATGAATTTACAATTAGAAAATGTAGCACAATATTCAGTCAATTAAAATTCTGTAGGGAAAATACTGGCACCTGGGAAAAAGAGAAAACCTAGGGAATTGAACTTTATGTCAGAGAATTAGACCTGGGAATGAAATTAATCTCCAGAAGAATTTCCTTCCTTCCATATTCTTAGATCTTTTCTACCCTTGGAAAGCCCCTGACTATCTTTCTTCATTCAGATCATATAATCACTAATGAAACAGGGAAAAGACTCTAGCTTTAGAGAGATGTAGCCTGTAGAGGTTTCTACGGTATTACAGGAGACACTCCTGGAAAGGGCACCTCCAAGTCTGGTCAATGTAAGGAAATCTTTTTAGAGGTAGGCTATGGCAATTCTCAGTGACATCATCATTAGTCCCTCCATGAAATATCTCTTGTATCCTGGAGAGCCCTAGCTTCTACTGTGACATTACAAGTGTTGTTTGACAGCAACTGCCTCTCAGATATTCCTTCCATATATCTATGGTTTACTAATTGGCCTCTAATTCAGAGTAAAGAGCCATCTGGGAGGGAGAACAAATAGGATGAAGAGATCAGAGATGGGGAGAAGGAACCTGGCCTTCTGTCTTGGTATAAAAGAAAAGAAGAAATATGTGGTTCTTCGGAAAACACCATGGGAAGATGGCTTTAGTTTTTTTGTTCTCAGGGTGAACCGAGCTCTTGGAGAAGATGCTGAACATCCTTAAGATATTTTCGCATATGGTAAAGTTTCGAGATATCCCTTTTTAGATTTTGATGGTCCTGGGGATTGTATGGCTGATGGTAAATGTTTCCCAGGAAGAGTGCTAGAGTCAGATTGATTTTTAGATGTATAGAAGACATGGAATTTTTCTAATATACTTGGGCTAATGGCACAACGTCTAAATGATATTTTTCGTTGTGGACTTTCCCTCAGACCTTTGGAAATAAAAAAAAAAGCTTTTGTATATTTGAAGTCTAATTTGCACAATGACAAATCACTTTGAGCCTGGAGAACACTTTCTGGAGCCCTACAGAGGGGTGAAGAAATATCCTGAAACCCTAGGGCACACGGTGAACACACCTTTTTGGCAGAAAGAGGAGTTACTTGAGCATCTTTTGACAAGATGGAATGTCCGGCATTGCCTTGTAGGGATTGGCAACTTTCCGCAATTCCTTCGTCAGTTTGGAAAAGTCAAAGGCCCTTTGAACAGATGGAGAAGGTGAGCGACTCACCTGGGGAGTATTGGTAGCTTTTGGTGTCTCTTAGGCAGCAGAAGATGGCACAAGATTCCTTTTGGCAGGAGGGGGAAGATTGAAACTGTCTTCCTTACAGGAGAAGTTTCAAAAGACTCCATCAGAAAGATCAAATCTTAACCCTTTGTTTTTAGAAACTGGATGCCTGTGGTACACTTTGGTAGAGGGAGAAAGTGACTGTTTCTCCCCAGAGTAGACATGTGAAATAAATGTACTTGGGTAGATGGGGATAGTTATAAAGAATGCTGTTCAGATGCAGTAGATCCTAAGACATCCTTCTCAGATGAGGAAGGTCTTAATGTACCATTTATATGTGTGGAAATCCTGACTGTGACGTCGGAATGGGGTTAGGTATGAAACTACCTCTGAAGATGTGACCTCTCCTAGAGGATCATGGACATATTGAGAGATCTGAGAACCTCACGAGCAGATAAGGATGTTTCGAGATATTGTTGTGTAATTGTGGAAGTTCCAGGAAAAATTTCTTCTGCTGGAGAATTGGAAACAGACTTTCATATAAAAGTGTCAGGTTCCCTTGAATGCTTGATAGGCAAAACAGGTTCCAAGGCCCCTTCAGAAGATGAGGTAAAATGCAGAGTCTTTGAGGTATTTGGTAGGTGTTCTGGGTCCACTTGTGGGTATAAAGAAGGCCTGGAACCTCTTTGTGCATATTAGAAAGAGTGTGTAGCTTCTTCTGTAGTTGGGGAAGGTGTCTGATCTTGAGGAGATAAGGAAGTTCCTGCAGCATCCTATGAAGTTTGTGGAGGTCATAAGCATTCTTTTGCAAAAACAGAATCCAAGGCATCCCTTTCCTTAGATGTCGAGGATGGTACAGACACTGGTGTTTGCATATCATGTTCCCCTACTCCACGTTCACATATGGTTGGATCCACAACCTTCTCTACAGACAGAATATGTCCTAGAACATCTTTTGTACATGTGTCACATCCACAAGTTATTTCTAAAGCTGAGGCTATGGGTAGAACTTCTTTTGGAGAAGTTTCTTGTCCCACAGTCTCTTTATGAGATAGAGTACTACTCAGAGAATCCTGCTCAGTTTTGGAAAATTCTAGCATCTCTGATGTATATATGGAAAATTTTGTAGCATCTCCTTTCAGGGCAGAATGACCTAGAGTCGCCTGAGGAGGTTGGGGATGTTTTATCTTCTCTGAACATTGTATAATTATGGAGTCTACATGGATCATTGACATTGTGTTATGAAAATATTGGCTCATTTGGGCCTGATGACAACTCAGGAGGGTCCTTTTCAGTGGAAGAAGGTATTTGAATAATTCTCTGTTGTATAGAAACATTGGAAGTACTGGGGGAGATGTTGAGGGTGGTAGATCACATTTTATATCTGCAGAAGGCACAAGAGTCCCTTGGGTGGACTCAGAATTTTCTAACAAATCTTGAATGGGTGGGGAACTCTCAAGAGTCCCTTCTGAAACTCTTAATGGTCCTTAATCTAATGGTGTACATGCAGAAAATTTTATCTCTGCTTTGGCAATTATGTGTGTTATGAGGTTCACTTGGAGATGTGACTGTATTTTGTTTCCCTTGGACTGTAAGTGATGATTTAAGCTCATATTTTAATAGTGGAAGACTTTGAAGGTCCTCGTGGTTTTATAGGGAAGTTCTGACATCCTCTTTGTCAGCAGAATCAGGTTTCAAACGAATTTAAATGAAGCAGATATCATAAGACACGTTGGTGGAAATGGGGCAGATCTTTGACTGTTTTTGTGAGTGGACATAGCTCTCTGCCCTGCTTTGGAAGCTGGCAAAGGTTTTAAAGTCTTGTGTGGAGATGGGGCAGGACTTAATACATTTGTGGAATATGAGAAATCACTGATACTACCTTTATGATAAGAACTTTTGCAGCCCTCTTTGTCTGATAGGGCATTTTGTACCTCCCCTTGACCAGAGGTGTCTTCACTAACGATTTGGAGGGAAATTTGTCAATATTAGAGACCTGTAGTATAGGGAACGAACATTTGAAACTCCTTTGAAAACTCTGTGGGACAGAGAGCTGCACACCCAGAAGAATGGGCAATACTGGGACCTCAGTGAGGGAAAGACTGCCACATCTTCCCACCTGTGCCCACATCCCTACCACAAGAGGAAACTGCGTAGGGCCTCTGGGCACATGAATATAGGAACAGTCAAGCTGCAGGAGCCCTGCAGTCCAAACTGCACCTGGATCTAAACTGGTCCAAACTACACCCTAATCTCATGTGGGATGGGGAAGTTTTAGACGTCAGAGTGGTTGACACCCATGAGAACTCTGGTCACGTTCCTGACTCAGGAAAAAAAAAAACACCTACCTCCATCTGGTCCTCCTGTGCATAGGGACCTAGCAGCAGAAGGGACAGGATATTTCTGGTTGCAGCTTTCATGGAAAGGTGAAAGTGAGCACAACGATCGCCTTAAGGCCTGAGAAAAGAGGTGAATCCAACTTTTCTGCTGGATGTGACCTGACTGGAGGACTCAGGACATGCAAAGGCAGAACTCCTCTGGGACCAGGCACTATCAGTTTCTAGCTGGTTCCTGAACCTCGCTATTCCCGACCTAGAGCTCCCTGCACCTAGACACTGAGGGAGAGAGAGCTGATCACCCAGGAGTGTGGGCAATACTGAGTGTACAAGGCACAGAGACTGCCACTTCTACCCCCCATTGCCCACATCTCTGGTCTTAGACAAAACTGCATAGTTCCTCTGGACATAGGAATATAGGAGGAATAAAGCTACAGGAGCACCATGTTCCAGACTGTGCCTGGATCTGAACAGAACTGGTCAAAAAGCTCCTTGTACCCAAATCCTGAGCGTGGGGAAACTAGACCTTCAGAGAAGTAGACACTCCTGGGAAACCAGAGGAGACTACTCTCTGCCCAAATTCCTGACTCAAGAGGAAAACACCTTGTACCATCTGTGCACCCTCCCCCCACAGAGGTACCTAGGAGAAGTATGGGAAGTACCATCTGGTTCCTGCCCACAGGGACAGCTGAAAGTCAGTGGACAGGAGCAACTACATGCCTGAGAGCAGAAAACTCTGTTCCCTTAACTGGGAAAAGAAAACAGGAAAACAGGTCTACAGCAGCCCTGACACAGGAGCCTACAGGACAGTCAAGCCACTGTCAGAAAGAGCAAGCAAGCTAACTCCAGAGACAACCTGATGGCCAGAGGAAAGCACAGGAAACAAACAACAGAAATCAAGACTACTTGGGCTCAACAGAACCCAATTCTCCCATCAAATCAAATACTGGATATCTAAACACACCAGAAAAGCAAGATCTAGATTTAAATTCACATTTTATCATGACAATGGAGGGTGTTAAGAAGGTCATAAGTAACTCCCTTAAGAAAATACAGGACAACAGAAAATACAGAAGTAAACAAGTAGAATCCCTGAAAGAGGGAACTCAAAACTACCTGAAAGAACTACTGGAAAAACAGCAAAACAGGAGAAGAAAATAAACAAAGCCATCCAGGAGTTAAAAATGGAAATATAAACAAAAAAGAAAGCACAAGGAAGACAACCCAGGAAATGGAAAACCTAGGAGAGGTACTGGGAGTCATATATGTGAGAATCACCAACAGGATAAAGGAGATAGAAGATATCATCTAAGGAGCAGAATATTCCATAGTAATCATTGAGACAACTGTCAGAGATAATGGAAAATGGAAAAGCAGTGAGCCCAAAACATAAAGGATATCCAGGACACAATGAGAAGATCAAACCTAAGCTTAACAGGTATAGAAGAGAGTGAAGACTGTCAACATCAAGGGACAGTAATATTTTCATCAAAATTATAGAATAAAACTTCCCTAATCTAAATGAAGAGATGCCCATAAACAAACACAAAGCCTACAGAACTCCAAATAGATTGGACCAGAAAAGGAAATCATCCCATCACATAATAGTCAAAACACCAAAATTGAAAAACAAATAAAAATATTAAGAGCAGTACGGGAAAAGGTCTAGTAACATATAAATACAAACCTATCAGAATTAAACCAAAATTCTCACCAGATACTATGAAAGCCAGAAGATCCTGGATAGATGTCATACAGACACTAAGAGAACAAAAATGCCATCCCAGACCACTGTATCCAGCAAAAATATCAATTAACATAGATGGAGACACCAAGATATTCTATGACAAAACAAAATTTACACAATATATTTTACAAATCCAGTCCTACAAAGGACACTAACTGGCAAACCCCAAAACAAGGAGGAAAGTAAAATCATAGATAAAGCAAGAAATTAATCTTTTCACAACAAAATAAAGAGAAGGGAAGCACACAAACATTAACTAACTTCCAATTGTGAAAATAATATAAAGTGACCATCGCTATTCCTTAATATCTCTCAACAACAGTGGACTCAATTCCCCACTAAATATACACAGATTGACACACTGGTTATGTAATGAGGACCCAGCGTTTTGCACTAGAGGAAACACACTTCAGAGACAAAGACAGACACTACCTCAGAGTAAAATGCTGGAAAAAAAACTTTTCAAGCAAATGATCTGAAGAAGCAAGCTGGAGTAGCCATTATAATATTATATAAAATTGACTTTCAACCAAAAGTCATCAAAAAGCATTAGGAAGGACACTTTATATTCATCAAAGGAAAAATCCACCATGATAAACTCGAAATCATAAATATCTATGCTCCAAAAACAATGGAACCTACCTACAGGAAAGAAACCTTACTAAAATTAAAAGAACATATGGCACCGCAAATAATAAAAGTACGAGATTTCAACACCTCATTTTCACCATTGGACAGATCACAGAAAGAGAAATAAACAGAGACATAGACAGAATAACAGAAGGTATAAACCAAATGGACTTAAGAGATATTTAGAGAACATTCTATCCAAACAAAAGGATATAAATTCTTCTCACCACTTCATGGCACTTTCTCCAACATTGATCATATAATCAGTCAAAAAGCAGGCCTCAAAGGATACAGAAATATGGAAATAATTTCATGCACTCTACCAGACTACCATGGGCTAAGGTTGTTCTTCAATAACAATCGTGAAAGTACACCAACATATACATGGAAGTTGAATAATGCTTTACTGAATGATAACTTGGTCAAGGAAAAATTAAAGGAAGAAATTAAAGACTTCTTATAATTCAATGTAAATGAAGGTACATTATACCCAAACTCTTGGAACACAATGAAAGCTGTGCTAAGAGGAAAACCCATAGCTCTGAGTGCCTGCAGAAAGAAACAGGAGAGAGCATACATCAGCAGATTGACAGCATACCTAAAACCTCTAGAACAAAAAGAAGCAAATTCATGCAGGAGAAGTAGAAGGCAGGAAATAATGAAACGCAGTGCTGAAATCAACTAAGTAGAAAAAGAAGTGACTAATCAAGGAATGAAAAGAACCAATACCTGATTCTCTGAGAAAATCAACAGGATACATTAACCCATAGCCAGAATAACCGGATTATACAAAGAGTATGTCCAAATTAACAAAATCAAATAATAAAAAGGGAGACATAACAGCAGAATCAGAGTAAATTAAAAAAAAATCATTGTACTACAAAAACCTAGGTTCAACAAAACTTGAAAATCTGGAGAAAAAGGACTATTTTCTAGACAAATACAAGGTACCAAACCTAAATCAGGAAAAGTACATCATTTGAACAACCCATAATTCCCAAAGGAATACAAGCAATCACCAAAACTCTTCCAACCAAAAAGGGTCCAGGATCAGATGGGTTTATTGCAGATATCCATCCAAAATTCATTAAAAATTTCATAACAATACTGTCCAAACTATTCCATAAAATTGAAACAGATGTAGTACTACCAAATTGCTTTCATGAAGCCACAATTACTCTTATCACTAAAACACAGAAAGACCCAACAAAGAAAGAGAACTTCAGACCAATTTCTCTTATCAATATCGACACAAAAATACTCAATAAAATTCTTACAAACCTAAACCTACAACACATTAAACAATCATCCACTACGATTAAGTAGGATTCATCCCAGGCTTGCAGGGATGCTTTCATATACAGAAAACAAACAACATACTCCACTATATAAGAAACTCAAAGATAAAAACCACATGATCCTTTCATTAGATGCTGAGAAAGATTTTTACAAAATTCAACACCACTTCAGGATAAAAGTCCTGGAAAGTATAGGAATTTAAGTCCCATACCTAAACATATATGGTAAACCCGTAGCTAACATTAAACTAAATGGAGAGAAACTTAAAGCAATCACACTGAAATCAGGGACTAGACAAGGCTGCTCATTCTCTCACAACTTATTCAATATAGTACTAGACATCTTAGCCAGAGCTGTCAGACACTGAAGGAGGTCAAAGGTATATAGATTGGAAAGGATGAAGTCACATAGCACTGTATGTAGATGATATGATAGCATACTTAGTGACCCCAAATGTTCCACAAGAGAATTCCTAAACCTGATAAACAATTTCAGCAAAGTGGCTGGGTATAAAAATAACTCTGTATAAAAGCTAAACAAGCGGAGAAAGAAACTAGGGATATGACACCCTTCACAATGGCCCCAAATAATATAAAATATCTCGGGATGACTTTATCCAAGCAAGAAAAGATATGAGCATATGAGCAGAACCTCAAGTCTCTGCAGAAACTGAAGGAGATTTCAGGAGATGGAAAGTTCTCCCATGTCCATGGACTGGCAGGATTACTACAGTAAAAATGGCCATTGCACCAAAAGCAATCTACAGATTCAATCCAATCCCCATCAAAATTCCAATCCAATTCTTCATAGAATTAGACAGAAAAATTCATAAAATCATCTGGAATAACAAAAAACACATAATAGCTAAAACTGTCCTCAACAATAAAACGACTTCCCTGGGAATCACTATCCCTGAACTCAAGCAGTATTATAGAACAGTAGTGATAAAAACTGTATGGCATTGAGAGAGAATCAGGCAGATTAACCAGTGGAATAGAATTGAAGACCCAGAAATGAATCTATACACCCATGATCACTTAATTTTTGAGAAAGGAGTCAAAACCTTCCAATGGAAAAAAGGACAGCATTTTCAGCAAATAGTGCTTGTTCAACTGGAGGTCAGCATGTAGAAGAAGGCAAATTGATACATTCTTATTGCCCTTTAGAAAGCGTATCTCCAACTGGATCAAGGACCTCCACATCAAACCAGATACACTCAAACTAACAGAAGTAAAAGTGGGGAAGCATCTCGAACACATGGGCACTGGAGAAAATTTCCCTAACAAAACACCAATGGCTCATGTTCTAAGATCAAGAATTGACATCTGCAATCTCATAAATCTGCAAAGCTTCTGTATGGCAGAAGACACTGTTGTTAGGACAAAATGGCAACCAACAGATTGGAAAAATATCTTTACCAATCCTACAACAAATAGAGGGCTAATATCCAAAATATACAAAGAAATCATGAAGTTAGACTAAACGGAGACAATTAACCCTATTGAAAAAATGGGGTTCAGAGCAAAACAAAGAATTCACAGCTGAAGAATTTAGAATGGCAGGGAAACACTTAAAGAAATGTTCAACATCTTTAGATTAACGGGAAATGCAAATCAAAACAACCCTGAAATTCCACCTCACACCACTCAGAATAGCTAAGATGAAATCTCAGGTGATAAAAGGTTCTGGCATGGATCTGGAGAAAGAGGAACACTCCTCCATGGTTGGTTGGATTGAAGAGTGGTCCAACCATTCTGCAAATCAGTCTGTAGGTTCCTCAGAAATTGGACATTGAACTACCTGAGAACCCAGCTATGCCTCTCTTGGGCATATAACCAAAAGATGCACCAACATATGTCAAAGACATATGCTCCAGTATGCTCATAGCAGGCTTATTTATAATAGTCAGAAGCTGGAAAGAACCCAGATGACATCAACAGAGGAATGGATACAGAAAATGTGGGACATATACACAATGGAATATTACTCAGCTATCAAAAACAATAACTTTATGAAATCCATAGGCAAATGGATGGAACTAGAAAATATCCTGAGTGAGGTAACCCAATCACATAAAAACACACATGGTATGCACTAATTGGTACGTGGCTATTAGCCCAAATGCTCGAATTATCCTAGATGCACAGAACACATGAATATCAAGAAGGATTACCAAAATGAGGATTCTTCACTCATTCTTTAAAAGTGTAACAAGAATACACTTGTCAGGGAATAGGGAGGCAAAGTTTAGAACAGAGGCTGAAGGAACACCCATTCAGAGCCTGCCCCACATGTGCCCCATACATATACAGTCACCCAATTAGATAAGATGGATAAAGCAAGGAAATGCAGAATGACAGGGACGGATGTAGATCTCTACTGAGAGGCACAGCCAGAATACTGCAAATACATAGGCGAATGCCAGCAGTAAACTACTGAACTGAGAACAGGACCCCCGTTGAAGGAGTCAGAGAAAGGACTGGAAGAGCTTGAAGGGGCTCGTGACCCCTTATGAACAACAATGCCAACCAACCAGAGCTTCCAGGTACTAAGTCACTACCTAAAGTCTATACATGGACTGACCTAGAGATGGGCTCCAACCTCATAGGTAGCAATGAATATCATAGAAAGAGCACCAATGGAATGGGAAGCACTTGGTCCTGCTAAAACTGAACCCCCAGTGAACGTGATTGTTGTGGGGAAGGCGGCAATGGGGAGGGTGGGGAGGGGAGTACCCATAAAGAATGGGAGGGAGGGATTAGGGGGATGTTTGCCCGGAAATCGTGAAAGGGAACAACATTCGAAATGTAAATAGAAATACTCAAATTAATGAAAAAATTAAACAATTAAAGTATATTATGTACATAGAGAATGTATTATTATATAGGGATGCTTCATAAAGTGACCTTAATTAATTTTGTTAGCTACAACAGATCTGCGAATTAGGTGAGATTAATGGGAGCACATTATGTGATTTGACCTTAGTAAATTTAAATTAAAGTGGCTATTTTGAAAAATACTAAGCATTATTTACATGTACAGGCTCAGCAATGAACATCTATAAATAAAAAAAAAAAAACTATATATCAAGAAAAAAATAATTAAATTCAACTACATATCTGAATATTCACAATTGAAGAAACTCAAATCAATAAGAATCCAATGGCAAATATGTATGATCTTTACACATTATGGAAATGCAAAACAATATTATTTTGAGATTTTTTTCATCCTTTTCAGAAAACTTAGGTTAATAACACATGAGCCAACTTATCTATACTGTGTTATGGAGAGAGGGTAACATTACTATTCTCCTGATGGGAAGGAAACTTCTGTAACAACTTTTGAAATCAGTATGATGTTTCTTCAGGAATATGGAAATGGATACGCCTAATGATATGACTCGAGGACATATGTCCAAATGTTGATTCATCCTAGGTTATAAACCCTTGATTATTTGGAAATATTCAAGTTGTTCATTAACAAATGAAGGGATAAAAAAATGTAGTGTTTTACAGATTGGAAAAAGGAAAGCATGTAATTTTCAGGACAAGGAATGGATATTGTGAAAGTCTTCATAGATGAGGTAATCCAACATCCCCCTTCTCTGGGATATGATGTCTCCACAGGACCAATTGCCTCCCTTCCCATATATGGCTGATGAGGCTGCTGTCTTCTCCATGTGCTCTACAATCTATGTAGCAGAAGCCAGTGACTGACCCAAGTATATTCTAGTTCGTAGTAAATTTCCTGAGCTTCTGAAGGGTAAATGTAATGATTCTGTTGTTCTTCATATTAGGCTCCAATCCCTTTCAGATCCTTCAGGCATTCCCCTAACTCTTCTTTTCTGGCTCTCAGGTTCTGTCAAATGGTCAGGTGATGGCAGAGCCCCTCAGAGGACAGACCTATTACGATCTTAACTGCAAGCACATGTTGAAATCAGGAATAGGGCCAGGATTTACAGTCTGTGGATGAAATTGTTCTTATGGTGGGGTGGTCTCTAAAGGGCCTTTCCTTCAGTCTTTGCTCTGTTTTTGTGTTTGCGTTTTTTGAGGCCTTGGATATTTATAGGATAAAGATTTTGAACTGTGTGGGCAGCACCATTCCTTCACTGGGGGGCATGCCTATCTACAGGAGGCAGTCTCTAGTGGTTCTATCACTTTGCTGCTTGGTATTTCAACTACCATCATCCCATTAGGTTTATCGGAACCTCTTGCATCCCTGGCACCTGGGACTTTCCTGGGAACATCCAAGTTCACCACCCACCACTGATGCTTATTGTCATACATTCCACTTTTTTTCTGGAATTTTCTCTTGTGTCTTTTCATTGTTGCAACTCCCCCCACTTTGTCTATCATTCTCTACCTCTAAATAAGTCCCTCCGTCCCTCTGCCTTCCATGATTATTTTGTTCTCCCTTCTAAATTGGTTACAAGCATCCACAATTTGGCCTTCTAACATGTTACCCTTCATGTGATAAATGCTCTGTATAGTGGGCAATCTGAGCTTCGGGCTAACATCCACTTGTCACTAAGTTCATCCCATGTTATGTCCTTTTTGATCTCTGTTACTTCACTAATTTCCAGCTCCATCCCTTTGCCTACAAAGTTCTTGGTGTCCTCATTTTTAATACCTGAGTAGTGTTCCTTTGTTTAAATATAGCACACTTTCTCTATTTATTCCTCAGTGGAGTGGAGGTAAATCACACTTGTTTCCAGCATTCGACTATTGTATGTAAGGCTGCTGTGAACCTGTTCAACCACAAGTCTTTGTTGTATGTGGATCAAGTTTGTGTATATGTGTTGAAGTGAGTGGTAAAGCCCGGTCTTCAGGTAAAGCTATTTTGCAATTTTCTCTGAACCTCCACATTGATATATAAAGTGGCTATCAGCTACTAATCCCACCAGCAGTGGTGGAGTGATCCACTTTGTCTACATCCTAGCCTACTCTGCTACTGGATCTGTTTTTTATCTTAGCTATTCTGATTCGTGTAATGTAGAACCTTGGTTCATTTTGATTTGCCTTTTTCTGGTAACTATGGATGTTGAACATTTCTTGATGTGTTTCTCAGCTATTTAGATACCTCAGTTGAGAATTCTTGGTTTGGCTCTCTAACCAATTTTAAAACTTTGATATTTGTTTGTCTGGGGCAGTAAGGAAGGGGATATCAATGTAGAGGGGACAACCACTATAAAAGGTGATGGAAGAGGTTAGAGGTGATGGTCAGGAAAGATAAAAACAATTGAAATGCAAATAAATACCCAATTTAATAAAAATGGAAAAAAGGAACCTTCCACTTCTAAAATCTTACTATTAATAAATATAGCTTTTGAGATTTTAAAAAATTCATTTCCTATGGAAATTAAAATTGCATATGCACAAGGAAGGCAAGTGCTCATAACTATGTGAGCTGGTTATCTGGAGCCTGAGAATTATACTTGTTTTCTAGATCTACGTTTTAGAATATTTTAGGAGTGTTTTTTTAAATCATTTCTATAAAATATCTGAGACTGACACTTCTATGTTTAATATGTCCAATTGTTTTCCAAAGATACAGAAAAGTTACTTAATCTTTTCACAAAAATTGTCACATATATTTCAACACTGACTCAATATGAATTAGGGTGGATAGTATAAGATATTATTAACTTATTTTTTCCATATTAAAGCAAATTCTGTACCTAGTTATTTATTAGCTCTTTTTATTTATTTTATTGTATGAAATATCAAAATTTACATTTGCATCCCATTATCATTTACATAAAATATTAATTTCATTGAATGTAATATGGCCCAGATGCAGTGGAAAATGGGAGAAATATGAGGTAGGCTGAGAAGCGTACAGTCTCCTCTTTGTGAAGCTTGGCATTTATCAAAATCAGAAAATTAGAGTGACTGAAAGTCACATGTAAAAACGAAGTAATTACAAATAGTGTATATTTTGTGAAAATGATAAGGAAGCTTCATATTTAAGATTTTTAGTATTTAAAGGGGAAAGTTACTTTAGATTGCTTTTATTGGATGTCTTTCTGAGGAGATTATTAGGTCTTTATAACAAATGCCCAAAGTACGATAAACTGCTATGTTTATTATTTTAAATTAGTAACACCTGGATTAGGCAAATGTTGGAAGAAGTTTCATCCACTATACTCCTTTCTGTTTAGAGATTGGATATGCCAAAATGAAAAGGGTTACCTTCTGTTACTTATTGAATTTTATTTAATTAAATGAGTGTTTTCAAAAAGAAATATTAAAGAATATAACCATAACTGAACAGATTTTTGTCACAGATTATTGTTGTGTTCTCAGTATAGAGTAATTTCATTAGTCATGCAATATTGTTAGTTTATCTGAGTCATTCATCAGATTAAATCATCCAGTAACCTTCAGCATGTTCAAGTCAACACATTCATATGGTAACCTGTACCAAATTTCAACTTTATTTTCTTTTCTGCTCTATTACACTTTGATGCCATTTTTTCTAGTATTTACCATGGATTTATAAATAAACCTGCTTATGTAATCCACTCAGAGTCACTTGTAAATATTCTTCAACAACTTTCCCTCAATATGAAAGTTCAGGTCTTTTACACTTTTTGTTTAAAATCGCATGAAGCACTTCCTTGTATGAGATCTTCTTCTACAACTCTGCTTTCTATTCCAGAAGTGTTCCTCTTATGATTCCTGTCACATAGACAGCTTTCAGTTTTAGGACTGAGTAGAACTAACACATTGTAACAACTTTGTTTTTTCTTGTCTAAAGTTTCAATTGAACAAACTGTTGGTACATAATTTAGTAGGGGAAAAATAGATCATTTTGTGCTTGGGGATTTAGTTTATTGGTAGAGCACTGCCCTAGCAAGCGCAAGGCACTGGGTTCGGTCCCCAGCTCCAAAAAAAAAAAAAAAAAATAAAGATCATTTTACTATCTCATATAATGAGCACTTATAAAATGATTGATGTTGAAAATAGTACTGAAATCAAAGAAGGGGATAGTGATCACATTTGTGACAGAGAAATAATAGTTATCTCTATGAGAGCAATGTTAGTAAAGCTTAAAAGAGAATCATCAGTAATAATTGTCATGATAGCATATGAGGATTTATTAAGACTTAAATATAGTGATAGGATTTGAGGTAGAATGCAGAGCAGGGTGGAAAGTGACTGAAGATTTGAACATGGATAAAGAGTTTGATGTTATGCATTTAAGGAACAAAGACAAAATGATGAAAGAAGTTGACAGATTAATGCAAAGGAGGTTAAGTATTTCATGTCTGTTATCGACCTGTGTGGAAGTGTCAAATAGACATTTTAATTTAAAGATTATGGCTGATAAATCTCCCTTTAGGTATTAAAATGTGATCACAATTCACATTTTAAATTTTATTATTTTAAAATTAAAAGATATTTTTACCATTCAATACTAATTATTTCGTGACTGATTATTTTGAGTACGTGCTTTGTCTACTTATCATCTGTAATCTTTCATCAATGTAACTATCCATGTATGAATGTATGTATGTATCTATATATCTATATATCTTTCTATCACTCTGATCTATCACATATTAAGTCATTTGATATAGTTTCTACCTCACATAGGTCTAATAGTATCCTGAAATTATATCACATGCTGGAAAAGCTAATTAGTTATGTCTCATGCTAAAACATATATACAGTCACATAACTAAAGTAAATATTTGTGATTTTATGAAAAAGATAAAAAATTTGATAGTAAAAAAATTAATGACCCATATTGAATCTATTTTCTGAGCAGTACTTTAAAATGAATCTAAATTAATGAAGCAGCTTTTAAAATTCTTGAGTCCTGTTAAATATATGAGAAAAATTTCATAAAATTAGAAAAGAGAGTGCATTTGTATGTTACATATATATACACATATACACATAAAATATATATATATATGTATATATATATATGTATATATATATATATATATATATATATATATATATATACTCATGTGGCCACATACACATATATACATATACACATATATAAACATGTATACAAAATATAAACATATGTCTTTATGTACACATACAAATATATACAAATATACACATACATACATACATACACACATACATACATGCTTTTATAAAGCAAAATACTTGGTTTTAAAAGAATTTGACTAGGCATGATGTTTATGGTTTAGCCAAGTCAGAGAAAAATGATGTTTTTGCTAAATGGCTCTGTCTGAGGAATCATTTCTCCTGGTTTAACATGATGATGGTTCTACCAATCTGAATTCTATGTATTTGGGGATTGAAATGATGCCCTTTGCTTCTCTAACTCACTCATACACTTTCTACAAAAATAAGTAATCCCTTATCACCACAACTAGATGGCATGTGCCTTTAGCCACACATAATAGGAAAATAAACGGAGGAGCTTCATGTCCTACAATCATTATTTTATAAACTTGCTTGAAATCATAGTTTTGATAATTATCATCTTGACCAAAGGAACCATCAGAAATACACATTCACCTTTTTTTAACTAACTGTACTTTCTTTCATACAAGAGTAAGAATAAGTAACTGCAAATGAGGTGCTTTTAAGAGTTTGCAGTACCATTACAGCTCACAGGTTGTTTTTAAACTTTTTATATTGGAAACATGTTCAAAGGATCTACTCTGTCTTGATTTTTCTCATCTGAGCACATACTGGAATTCCCATTTCAACATTAGCTGCAATAGTTGTAAATGATTGGAATAGTCGCTATCCCTCTGAGGAGAAAATGATGTACAGGACTAATCAGCTACAATAATATGTTTATAGCAGCAAGAAACCTTTCAAACATCTTATATTTTTCAAAGAGAAATCTGGCTATATAGACTATGACAAACAAATAAAGCAAAAGCAACAATGTTTGTGCATCTTGAGTCACTACTAATCTTCAATTCCCTGAGAGAAGCACAGCATAGAACTTCTATCTGTCTAGGCTACTGACAGAAGCCTTGGCTGTTCTACTATGTTGTGCCACTGCTGCTCTTCCCGGTTTGTTATGACAACTCTACAGACCTGAACTACTAGTGTATTCATGAAATGTTTGCTAATGGAACAAGCTGCCTATTCCAACTTGAGAACTGAAATTCTGGGATTTCCTCCGATGAACCTTTCTAAACAGGGCCAGCACCCCCACTGCCCATTGCCCCACATCCTTTCTTTTACCTCTGGTGCCTGGTGGGCTACAAGGGAGGTTAAAGCTTTTAAGAGTCATCAGCTAATATTTATATTTGGAAAAAATATAATTTTAGTTTGAAGAGCTATCAGCTGTGGGCTCTTCTTGGGCTGTAATATCACTCAGGCATGTGAGGTATGCTGAATGAAGGGACCCTCAGGATGCCAAGTTAATATCAAAGGACAGGTATTTTCTGGTCCTGCATATATCAGTGTATATAAAGTTTTTATCAACAGTGGTAAGAAGCAGGAGGTTTGGGGTCTGGAAGGAGAGAGAAGGAATATGTTTACTATGTTTAAAATGCATGGCTTCTCAGCTCTATGAATTCAAAGAGATCTGGGTCATTGAGGGAGTGACATACACACACCAGAGATGCTGAGCACTATACCAAAAATGGTAAAGTGCTATGTTTTGTGCTGTATATATTTTAATACCAAACCAAACCAAAGAAAACAAAAAGCAAATAAAGAATCATGAGTGTGTATAAAGATCTGCTGGAAGAACTTTGTCTGAGGCCCTCAATATTCAACACTAAATAAATAATGTAAAATAAATGATGAACACTCACTCATGGAGCTGGCCACCAAGTAATACTGGCAATACTATTGTGAAACAGCATTGAATCCCATGGCATGTGTTCATTGCACAATATGTGGAAATATTTGCATGCTTTTTTTTCAGTGGGAACCAAGCTCTGGTTACATGTGTTCATGCATTTGTGTGAATCTTCAGCTTCCTGAGGTCCAGGCTCACTGACCATTGATTTCCTGCTGCAAGGACAGCACTGACAGCAGTGAATCATAATAAGCTGTTGTCCAGTGAATGAAGAAGGAAGTTAGGGACTAAATACCAATCAAAGAGTACACTTGGAGGCATCCATGTCTCATATATAGAAGATGAAGGCATTGTCCAGAATCAATAGGATGAAAAGCCTTTGTCCTGTGAAGTCTAGTTTCTCTAGTGTAGGGAATGCCAGAGTGCTGAAGTGTGAGTGGGCAGGCAGTATTTGTAGCAAACTCACAGAAACATGGAAGGGTGGATGGGAGAGAGGGGAACCAGGAAAGTGTATAACATTTGATTTATAAATACTTAAAATATCCCATTAAAAATGAAGAGAGTGGGGGAGAAAGGAAGAGGAGGCTATCCTCAAAGGAATGAAAGAGCTTCTAGATGGTGGTTTAAGTTAGAAGATTCAAGATTCTTTGTTATGTACAAAAGGTAAGGGTCAGCAGACTATAGTGATTTATGTTTTTTTTTAAAAAGTTATTGAAATAATATTTCCATTTTTTATATGAACACACAGTCATTGGAAAGAAAAATAGACAGCTGGTATTGGGTTTATTGGTTCAGGAATCATTGGCATATCTTCCAACATAGCTTAAACCACTCTCAGAAAGATTTTTATGGGATAAGACAGGAATAGAGAGTATTGATTCAGTGTTGGGATACAAGTATCTTCCATGTATTTTCAGTCACATACAAACATCTTTTTAAACTGTGAAAATATAAAATTATTAATTGATTGAATGAAATCATACGGTTTTAATTACTTACATGAAGCAGTTCTGTCTGTGTATATGACTTTCACAATTAGAATAATTTTAGGAGATAAATTCATTTAAGAAATTGTTAAAAGTGCTGTGGTATAGTGGTGGAATACAGCATCTAAAGTCTTACTGTCTGGGATGGAATACTGGCTCTCCATTATCTAATCATAAAGCAAATAAGAATGTAAAGAGACAAGTGCCTCTGAAAAAACACTCACTATAAAATATAAAATGCCCGTATACATTCAAAAGAATACTATAAATATTTTAGATCTTCTAAAAGGACATAAGGATGATCATTTTAGACTGGGTTCATAATGCCATACAATATAGTTTATTTAAAATTTAAAGCTCACACGTGTGAAGTTTTGTTTGGTCAGAACTGTTTTCCAGCTAGCATGCTTTAATTTTCTACCTGACATACTGCTTTAATTCTAACCGATTGATTTTTATTGCAACATTTTATGTTGCCAAATATTTGTCTGCTCTGTGATAGCAACAACAATTTGTGTGCAGGTGTATTTGTCAAACATGTAGAACCAGAATAAATCTGATTCGTCATGGTGAATGGAATTACAATAGGAAAAGTTTACATGATATATTTTGATATTAAGTACATGCATAAAGGAAACTCTGTAGTACATATATTTTTGCAAATATGTTTGTAAATATTTTGAGATAAATATGTAGAAGCATGTTATTTGAGAAAATGAGAATACCCAATTGGTAAAATGCAAGAAAATATAAGATACTTATTCTGAATTGCAAGGGAATGCAAAATCAAAATTAACAAGAGTAATTTAATGGGATGGCTATTCTTTATGCAATATTTCTATGTCACAGAATTATTCCCTTACATTAGTACTGACCAAACTGAATTTTATTTCTTGTATGACAGTTAAAAAATAAGAAATAACACAAACGTTATCCTTTTAAATTATTTTAAAACTTAGTTACCATTAGATACATATCTCCTTTAATTAGGGTAGAATGACTTTTTTCTAAAATGCTTTTGCTAACTTGAGACATTTAAAAATGAATTTTGCTTTCTTTTTCCAAAAGCCAATACCAGTGTACATGAAGAAAGTCCATCAGTAGTGAGAAAGATAATTGCTGTAGTTATTCAATAATGATTTTCTTGGGTAAGTGAAAT
This sequence comes from Rattus norvegicus, assembly GCF_021556685.1. NCBI lineage: Eukaryota > Metazoa > Chordata > Mammalia > Rodentia > Muridae > Rattus > Rattus norvegicus. The sequence goes on along the minus strand of NC_141555.1, from coordinate 32,810,366 downwards.
TTTATCCAAGTGTTTGAGAATTAATCTAACTATTGTCATTTCCATCAGTAGAGGTAGAAGAAACAATGATATAAACAAATGGAATTCCCTGCTACAGTAAACTCATTAAAGGTAAACCATACCTGCAAGCTATAGAAACTTTTCCAAGCAATTCCAATTGAAATTCTTACACAAATTCTTTTTATAATAAATGTAGTAAGCAAAATACTCCCATACAAACAGTAATATCTTTGGAGTAAAGTTCACATTAAATACAAACTTTCACTCTAGATATAGAGTCTTATTAATTAATCTATTATTACTTTGGAAGGAATAAAAGAGAATATGGATTGTGTTGGGTAGCAGGCAGCAATCAGAAGTCTCAACCTCTTTGTGGTAATCTAATAGATATGAATTTCATTTCTTCCATGAATATTTCAACAAGATTCTTCCCTTTTAATATTCCCAGTCTTTTGAATTGTTTCAAGATATCACGGATCCCAAAATTGTTAGATTAAAAAGGGTTCACTGTGTCATGATAATAAACTTAGTCTTAGAAATTCCCTGTTAGTTGCTACCTCTGAATAAGGACGTTTGAATCAGATCATGCAACTTGACTCCACAGAGATGTCATCCTTCTCTAATTAGCATTTGCCCACTTTTGTCCAAAATACCATGTCTTAGCCAGAGTTTTATTGCTGTTATGAAATACCGTGACCAAAAGGGAAAACAGAAAGTTGGGAAAGAAAGTGTTTATTTTAGTTTACATCTTCTTTTTTAAAATTTTATTTAATAGAAATTTACAATCCAGATCTCATCCCTCTCCCAGCCCATACTCTGACTGTTCTACATCCCATACCTACACCCCACATGCCCATCTGAATGATGCTGACTCCCACACTGCCCCCAATCTCCCAGCCCTCTCCACTCTCTGGGAACTCAAGTCTTTTGAATATTAAGTGCATCTTGTGTTGTGTCCAGAACCAGCACTCCAGTCTTAGAGGCCTCATATTAGCTGGTGCATGATGCCTCATTGATGACTCAGTGTCTGAAAAAAAACTGGGGTCCAGCTTAGTTAACACTGCTGGTCTTCCTGCAGGGTTGCTCTCCTCCTCAGCTTCCTCCAGCTTTTCCCCAGTTCGACCACAGGGCTTAGCAGCTTCTGTACATTAGCTGAGTGTAATTATCTGCATCTGATTCTTTCAGCTGCTTGTTGGGTCTTTCAGAAGGCAGTCATAACAGGTCCCTTTTGTGAACATGACAAAGCATGAGTAATAGTGTCAGGGCTTGGGGTCCTTTATTTAATCTGGTTCCCAGATATGGCTGGTCACTGGAATTCCTTTTACTCAGGCTCTTCACTGGTTTTGCCCTGAAGGTCTTTCAGACAGGAACACATATGGGTCAGAGTATTGATTTATGCATGGCAACCTTATCCCTCACTTGATGCTCTCTCTTCCTCATGGAGGTAGTCTCTACAAGTTCCCTCTACCCACTCCAGGACATTTCACTGAGTCCGGATAGTCTCTTACCTCTCAGGTCTCTGGAATATTCTAGAGCCACCACCCACTGCCAACATTTTAGCTCCTGAAGTTGCCTCTTTTCATTCATTCTGCTGACACTCAGGGTTTCAGTCCTACTCCCCACCAATAACTCTGTCCCTCTGTCCCTACTGTCTCCTTTCTCACCCAGGTCCCTCACACTTCCCTCCTGTGGTTCATTTCTTCTCTCTCTCAAGTGGGATTGAGATTCTGCACTTTGGCTGTTCAGCTTGTTAAACTTTTATTTTTCCTTTTAGAAAAATTGGATATTTTTGTTTATGTTTCCAATATTATTCACTTTCCAAGTTTTCCAGTCGTAAGCGTCCTATCCCTTCCCCCACCAGTTCTTCTATAAAGGTGTGCCCCCTCACCAACCACTCCCTTTCCCATCACCCCCTGACATTCCCCTACACTGGGGGTCCAGCTTTGGTAGGCCTAAGAGCTTCTCCTCCCATTGATGTCCAACAAGGCTACATATGCACCTGCAGCCATAGTTCTGTCCATGTACAGTCTTTGAATATTGTTTTAGTACAAGAAAGCTATGGGTAATTGGTATCGTTGTTCTTATGGGATTGAAAGCCCATTCAGTCCTGGTAATCCTTTCTCCAAATTTACTAACAAGAGATTCGTTTACATTCCACTGGTTTGCCAATAACCTTCATTTCTATAATTGGCATGCTCTATCTGTGTCTCTCAGTAAAGATCTATATCGGTTTCCTGGCAGCATGCACTTCTTAGCGTCACCAATCTTATGTAGTTTGTGGCAGATCTATCTATCTATCTATCTATCTATCTATCTATCTATCTATCTATCTATCTATCTACCTATCTCTTTCTATCTCTTTCTATCTCTATCTATCTATCATATATATATATTTATATTTATATATATACATATACATATATACATACACACATTAACACACACACACATATATATATGTACATGCACATATATATATATATATATATATATATATATATATATATATATATAATTTCGTGGCTCCTACAACTATGTGTTAGGTTGGAACTTTAGGATAGATTCTGTGCAACTAGTTCAAAAATGTAGAATCAGCAAAGGCCAATGCCAATCAGACTCCCTCTTGTTATTTTGAACCTATTGAAGTTGAGGTTTCTCTGGACATCAAGCCATTCCTCTTCCTGCCCATCCTCCTGAGTCTTGTGCTTGGCCTGAATAAAGAATCATGGTAAAACCTCCAAAACCCTTAAGTCTGTCCCTGGGAACAGGAAGGTAATTATTATAGAACTGATATCTAATTGGACTAGACATCCACATTCTATAGTCCATGATGTCCTTTGCTTTACTGCTATCTCCTATTTTTGGATAAAATAAGGATTTTGGACTCATTATTTCAAGTAGGTACAAAAAATCTACACTGTTATATTCACTCTATAGATTGGCATGCTTTATTGCTTATTAATTGCAAAAAATGGAATTGTAAAACATAATTTTTGAGTACACATTCAGGAATGACATATATATATATATATATATATATATATATATATATGTATATATGTATATATATATATATATATTCTCCTATAAGAAAAGTAAAATATGAAAATGAAATACAATATTCAGTCAATTAAAGGTCTGTAGGGAAAATACTGGCCTTTGGGAAACAAAGAAAACCTAGGAAATTGAAGTGTATGTCACAGGAACAGACCTGAGTGTAGAATTGTTATCCAGAATAAACTCCTCCACTCCATGTTCCTAGACCTTTTCTACCCATGCCAAGTGCCCGATTAACTTTCTCCATTCAGAGCATGAAACCATTAATGAAGGAAAAAAAGTCACTACGTTTAGAGTGATGGAGTACATAAAGGTTTCCCCTGAGTCACAGGAGAGATACCTGGAAAAGGCACTCCCAAATCTGGACAAGGAAAGGAAAGCTGTTCAGCAGGTAGGCCATGGCAGTTCTCGGAGACATCATCATTAGGCCCTGTCTGGAAAATATCTTGTACCTGGAGATACCTATCTTCTGTGATGTCACAATTGCTGTCGTGACTGCAACTGCCTCTCATATATTCCTTCAGTACCTCTAGGTTTTACTAATTGACTTCTAATTCATAATAAACAGCCATTTGGGAGGGAGAACAAAGAGGATGAAAAGATCAGATATGTGGGGAATGAAGGAAGCTGGCCATCTGTCTTGGTATAAAAAAGGAAGGAATACATGGTCCTCGGTATAGCTCAGTGAGTACCTGGTAGGGATTTCGTGGGAATGCTAAAGAGATAGCCTAGATCTGAGCCTCCAACCTATGGGAATCAGGATATGGGAGCCTCTCAGAAGCATCTGGACTTCCCTGTTTTTATGGTTCCGAAATCTGAGAGTTTATATCATTAATTTCTTTATTCTAAAAGTCAAATGTTGGTAAGGGCACAGTTGTTTTTCTGAGAGCTCATAGCCTTTACTCTTTTTGATAAGAAGAAAAATGTCCTAAGGAAAAAAGGAGAGACAGGTATTTTGTCCTACCTCAGAGTAAACTCCTCCATGTTTTGGATATCTATAGTGCAGTCTGGGAAGCAGCAGTGCTATTAGTTGAGATTTCATCATCTCAGTCTTTCCACTAATATTTCCACTGACTACCACTTTACTTCTCTGTGTCACTAGGTATGATTAACTGTCAGTTTTCTCTTCCTTTATTCGTTTGTTTTTTTTTAATGTTTTAGCAATTTGTATTGCTTTTTTAACTTGATTTTTCTATATTTACATTTAATGTTATTTCGTTTCCCATTTTCTTGCCCATAAGATTCCTACCCGTACCCTTCCCCTTCTTCTCTAACACCACTGACTGTGCCTTCACATTCCCTTGAACTGGGAGACAAACCTAGAGAGGACCAATAGCTTCTGCTTCCATTCGTGATGAACAAGGTCCTCTGCCACATGCAGTTAGAGCAATAGCTCTGTACATGTACATTCATTGAATATTGGTCTAGTACCAGAAAGCTCTGGGTCATTGACATTTTTGTTCTTATGGGATTGAAAGCTCCTTTACCTCTTGAAATCCTTTCTCAAAATTTGCCAACAAGAGGTCTGTTTCAGTTCACTGATTTCCCACTAGCATTAATTTCTGTAGTTGGTATGATCTATCTGTGTCTCTCAGGAAATTATACACATATATATACATAGTATATATATATTATATATATATACACATATATATACATATATATATATATATATACACATATCTATACATATATATACATACATATATATATATATATACATATATATATATATATATATATATATATATGTATATATATATATATATATGGTTGCTGGCAGAAGGCACTTTTTAGCTACATCAATCTCATCTATTTTGGTGGCTGACTTATATATATATATATACTTTTGGTGGATCCTAAACGTATGTGGTTAGGTGGAATTGTAACATGGATTCAGAGCAACTAGGTCAAGAATGTAGACTTCAGAAATGCCAGTGCCAAATAGACTCCCTCAAGTTCTTATGAACCTATTGAAGTTGAGGTTTCACTGGTCCTCAAGCCATCCTTCTTTCTGCCCATCCTCCAGTATCGTATGTTTGGCCTTCAGAGAGAATCACGGTAAAACATCCAACCCTCAATTCTAGCAATAGGAACACAGGAAAGTAGATAGTGTAGTACTGCTATCAAATAGGACTAGAGAATTCTATAGTCATTATGTCATTTGCTTTGCTGAAAATGGAATTGGAAACAGAATTTTTGAGTGCACATACAGGAATATTAATAAAGTCTCATCGTGGAATGTACAATGAGAAAGTGAAATACAATATTCATTCAATTAAGGTCTGTAGGCAAAATATTGTCCTTTGGGATATAGAGAAAACCTGGGATATTGAACTGTATGTCACAGGAATGAACCTGGGAAAAAATATTATCTAGAAGAATCTCCTCCACTCTATGTTGCTAAATCTTTTCTAGCCATGCTCAGCCCCTAACTTTGTCCATTCAGAGCAAGTAACCCCTAATGAAACAAAGAGAAATCTCTACCTTTAGAGAGATGTAGTGTGTAAAGGTTTCCACCCTTAAACAGGAGACTCTCCTGAAAGGTCACCCTCAAATTTGGTCAATGTAAGGAAAGCTGTTTAGCAGGTAGACCATGGCAGTTTTCAGTGACTTCATTAGGCCTCGCTGAAATAACTCTTGTATCCTGGAAAGCCTTAGCTTCTTCTGTGATGTCACAAGTGTCCTGACTGCAACCGCCTCTCAGATATCCTTTGAGGACCTCTAGGGTTCACTAATTGGCCTTTAATGCATTGTATACAGCCATGTGAGAGGGAGAACATAGAGGATGAAGTGATCAGACATGAGGAATATGAAGCTGGCCTTCTGTCTTGGTATGATAAGGGAAGAAATACGTGGTCAATGGGCAATCCCCTTGAGTCTTGGGTAGGGATTGAGTTGATCCATTGAAGAGATAGCCCTGATCTGAGATTTCCACATATGGAATCAGGAGCTGGGGGCCTCTCAGAAGCATCTCAACTTCCATGCTTGTTATTTTTCTTGGTAGTCAGATAGTTTATATAATTCATTTCTTTATCCCAAAATCCACGTGTTGGCAAGGGCACTATAATTTTTCCTGAGAGCTCATAGCTTTAACCATTTTACCAAGAAGGAAAAGGTCCTAAGGAAGAAAGATAAGGCAAGTATTGTGTCCTCAGTACAGAGAAAACTCCTCCATGCATTGAATTCTAATGATGTAGTTTGTGTCTGGCATTGATATCTGGGAGGGACAAGTGCTTCTTGATGAGACTACATCATATCAGTCTTTCCACTAGTATTACTCTGAATACCATTCCCTGACAGTGACCCTTTAAAATTCTGAGTCAATAGTTGTGATTAACTGGAAGATTTCTTTTCTTTTATTTCTTTCATTTTTTTAAAAATTTTTAACAAATTGTATTGCTTTTTTAATTGGAAATTTCTAAATTTACATTTAAAATATTATTTCCTTTCCCAGTTTCCTGACTATAATATCCCTTACCAGTCCCCTTACTCTTTTCATTATAACCTCTCTTACTGCCCCTGGACATTCACTTGAACTGGGAGTCAAACGTAGGCAGTACCAAGGATTCTCCTTCCATTGTAACCCAACAAGGCCATCCTCTACAACATATGCATTGGAGACATAGGTCTGTTCATGTATATTCTTTGAATATTGGTCAACTACCAGAAAGCTCTGTTTCATTGGCATTGTTGTTCTTATGGGGTTGAAAGCACCTTCATCTCTTCTAATCCTTTCTCAAAATCTGCAAACAAGTAGTTCATTTTCAGTTCACTGGTTTGACACTAGGGTTCATGTTGTGGTTTGCCCTGAAGTTATCTGTGGTAGAAGCTAATTCCCCGACCCCAAGGTCAGCTGCATAGTCCTGTACTCAGAATTCAGGTTACTTCACCAGAACTACGACCCCATTGAATTTGTAAAGTATATGTGAGTGGCAGGAACAGGACAGAAGGAAAGTTATCATGGGAAGAGAAGGAAGAATGTGCGGAAGAGAAGTTTGAAGGAAGAGGAAGAGACTAGAGGAAAAAAGAGAGAAAGGAAGATGACAGATTGAGAAGCCATGGTATGTGAATTTAAGATTCTGCTCTGTGTATTTACAGGTCGTTGTTAATGTTCTTAAGGGATGTATGGTACCTGGCTTTGTATGTTTAAGTGGGCTATTATATCTAATCAACTGGATCAAAGATTATTGTGTTGTATGTTTTTTATGTGAGGGTTTGAGTATAGGAAAGTGTGTAATGTCATGAAACACTGCGCAGCAGGAAAGGGATTGTGTTTCTGCCAAGATATCTAGCAGAGAATTGCCGACACTTAGGTTCCAGAGTTAGCAGGGTAGAAGAAAATTTTATTTTTTATTTTTAGATTTTTACATAAAAACATTTCTTGTATATAATATGTTCTAGCTCTGTCTCTCAGAAAATATCTATATCTGGTTTCTGGCAGAATGCACTTATTAGATTCATCAATCTTATTCAGTTTTGGTGATATATATATATATATATATATATATATATATATATTCTCCTTTGTGTGGCTCCTAATGCTACGGGGATAGGTAGAATTTTCACATAGATTCTGTGCAACTAAGTCAAGAATGTAGAATACACAAAGGACAATGCCAAATAAACTCTCTCCTGTACTAATGAACATATTGAGTTGAGGTTTAAATGGACCTCAAGCCCTTCCTCTCCCTGTTTTTACTCCTGTATCTTATTCTTCCTGAAGAATAAATCATGGTAAAATATACACAACACTCAAGTCTGACCATGGGAACACAGTAAGGTAGATAGTGCAGAATTGAATTCAAATGGGACTAGAGAACAAAATTCTATAGTCCATGTTCTCCTCTGATTTACTGATGTCTGGTAATTTTGGGATAAAATAAGGATTTGGGTGTTTATCATTTGAAGTAGGTCCACAATATTTACACTGTTATACTGATTCTATAGCTAGGCCACTTTTGTAGCCAAAATTATTACAGAAAATGGATTTGGAAAACAATCATGTACACAATTAAGACAATGAATTAGGGAAGATCCCAGCAGGCAGTACTCAGTGAACCATTGGATTATAAAGAAAATAAAACAGGAAAATATAAAGGACATGTAGCTGGAAAGGGAATGAATCCAGAGAGAGTAGAACAAAGTTAAGGATTGGTGTGATCAAGGTAAATTGCAAACATGTGTGAAGAATAAATAAAAATTCTAAAATAAGAAAAAAAGTTCTGAAAATATATTGAGGATTTTTATATCCTATGGAAGTCATTTTTCCGTAAAAGTAGAATAGAGTATCCTAACTTTTGTTAAGTTGCAGAAAAGTCAGTGAAAAAACATAGTTACACTGGTTTAGTGCATGCTGTCTGCATTATTGAAATATCAAACTGAGGCTCATTAATCTGTACAGTTAATTTATATCACCTGTTCAAATAAAATAAAATGAAACACTGTGTAATGATCCACAAAACCAAACTGCACACTATAGAAGTAAATGCAAACCAAAAAAATGTCCCGTTCCTAACCGCAACAATTTTACTCTTTGAAACTCTGAATAAATATGAATATAAAGTTTCTAACCTGATACATAGCATATATTATGGTGTCTTTGTGACTTATATGGTAAGATTTTTAGAGTTGCACATTGCCATCAATTATGTCATTCATTTTTAAATTCCTAGGACAACAAAATTTAAAATCCTTGGGCTTTGGTCCTGACAGCCAGGGATTGTACTCTGTACATGATCACTTTATATTAATTAGCTAAACTCTGAAAGGGAATTAGGTGCTTCACAAAATTATATTGTTTCATTGCTATGGTTATGATAAGTGTTTCTTGTGAGAATATATATATATAAATTTCTCATGACAAATTTTGCTTTCTCTTCTGGTGTTTTGTGAGCTATTGATGAGCTTAAACCTAGCTTCCTTACCAACCTAGCACTTACAATAGATTATGTTTCAGTGTTGAACATAGACTCACTAAAGATAGGGAAAACACTGAAAATAGTATGGGCTTTGTTCACTGTTCCAAAATATCGTTTTCTGACTTCTTCTTCATCATCTTCACCACCACCACTATCACCACCACCACCACCACCACCACCACCACCACCATCATCAACATCATCATCACCATCATCATCCAATTTACATGAAATTGAATTTGGAATTTTGTTACACCAAAGATGAAATGAGAAGTATTCTGCTTGAAGAAGAGATACTGATGAACACTAACTGCTCTGCAGTCATTTTAATGTCATAAAGACATTGCCAAAGTTGCTTCAGATGATTGAATGAAATGGTAGCATTCTATACAACAGGGTTTGAGAGTCCCTTAGTAATAGAATTGTCTTTTACAGCAAGGTCTTCATTATCAGACTTTGATTTAACCCATCTACCAACAAAATGAAATTGTCCCAGAAATATTATAGTGCCTCTACAGAAAGAGATTTTATCCACTGATACACATCTACTTCTATTTCTTAATTGTCATGTTGACATGGGCATAGGATACAATATGTTCTGATTTACTTATGGCATTTTAGTATTATTTGGGTTAATTTTGAAAATTTCAAAGGAAAAAACCTATGCCATGATTGTATCCCATACAACTTTTAATTCGATCTTGAAGAGTTTCATGAAAACTGAATGTATATCTTCCATTTAAAAAATTGTAACATCCATCATGTGAAACTCCCACTGAACCTCAGTGGATTGATGTCTCTGGAAGCATTTAAAGACTCTCCTACTGCATTATTGCAACTCTATAGAGGCTTCACTCCCATAGTGGCAGTCCCAGATTGGCTGTAAAAAAATCATTTTCTGTGCCTTGGAAAGGGTTTAAAATTTGTGAAAATGGCGCAGACAGGCCCTAGAAAGTATGTTTTTAAAATTATTTTCTTAAAATTAGACTTATTCATGCAATATATTTGAGTTATGACTTGCCTTCCCTCTATTCCCTCCTTCTTCTATTCCTCTCCTGTCATCTGTATCTACATTCTTCCGACTCTCACTAGAAAACAAACAGTCATCTCAGCGATAAAAATAAAATGCAAGTTAATGAACTGGAGTAGAACAAAACAAGCAGATAGAAAAGAACCAGTACAAGGTACAAGAATCAGGTACAGACACAGGGACCCAGACTTCCAATCACACACTCAGGAATTCCATGGAAACATAAAACCAGGAAAATATATATACACAAAACATACAGAGTAACAATTAATAGATACATAAAGAAATAACATAAGGAAGAAGAAATCATGAAGAAAAAGTCCTGACCCATTATGAGACAAGGAACCTCCAAAGATAAGGTTGAGTTCCCTTAGTGCTTTATACACAGTCTAAACTTAAATTTAATTTTTGTACCCAGTGAGATTCCCTTGGAGAAAATTAAGTTTTCATTTTCAAATGATTACCCATTGGAGATAACTTCTGGTTTAGAGATAATGTGAAGTGCAGGGCTTGGATTCTTTCAAGGGCTAATTAAGAGATAAGGAGATCTGTGAGTTGCTGTCTTCTGAACATCATGCAGTTGTGACACTCAAGAAGTCACAATCTATCTGAACAGACCCTAAATAATATTGACCCTGCCTATGCAAAGTAACTAAGGACAGTGCTGGAGAAAAAAAATGATGTAGCCACTGCTGTCTTACTAGTGGTTAAATGTATAGCTTCACACCCATGTTCACCGAAATGGCTCAGGTTAAATCCAGGGGTTTATGAAACAAATAATAAAGATATGCAAGTGCTATCAGGGTTTAGTCCAAAGAGGGTATGTTGCTTGGGGAGGATGAGGTTGAGAGTGTAGAGGGCTTCCATACATGTGTTGTGCATCTACGGAATTGTCAAAGAATAACTTGCTTTCTTAAAACTTCTAAATGTAACCACCAAGAAAGTTTGGGAGATATTCTCTCAAGTCTGCTCTATTTGTTTTAAAAATTGGGTCTCATTGCATAGCTAAAATTGACCTAAAACTCCCAGTGTTCTGTCACCTGAGTCCCCTGCCCTTATTGGAGGTTTACTATACATGGACAAAATTAAAGGATATATGTAAATCTTCTGTTTATGAAATTTGACTACATAATGCAATATTCTGTTATTTGTTTTTCATTTAACAATATATCTTGAATACATGTACATGGGGAAATTCTTCATGTAACATCAGGCAATTAAGAAATGGTAGTATACTCTTTTGTTTAAATAATAGCCTACCTATGTAATTCAGATTATTTTCAATTTCATTAACTAAAGTTCGTTACTGTAAATCAGCATGAACACTGACTCAGTCACTGTACTCAATGTTGATTATTTACATTGTATTTTGTATAAATTACAAAACACGTTGTTGGAATGATGTCAAGGCTGTTAAGTAATGTAATACTTGTATAAATACTGCCAAATTGCCATCTCAGAAGACTATAATAAATACATTTTGTAATCAATTTTATATGATAGAACCCATAGTATACCATTCAAAATTAATCATGCACATATTTTAAAAACGGTATCAGTCTCTGATTTCTGTCACTTGTTGAATTAGGGTATGGACTGAAGAAACTGAAGGGGAGGGCAGCCTCTATAGGAAGACCAACAGTCTCGAATCATCCCCACCCCTGAGATCTCCCAGACACTAAGCCACCAACCAGGTATCATACACGAGCTGGTCCAAGACCCTGACACATGTATAGCAGAGGACTGCCTGGTCTGGCCTAATCCTGGAGCGACGTGAGCCCCCAGGGACCAGGGATGACTGGCAGGATCTGGGGAGCATCCTCTTGGAGTAGGGGAGGAGGAAGTGGAATGGAATGAGGAACTGTGGAAGAGGACCTGGAGAGGGAGCAATGGCAGGAATGTAAATAAATAAAATAATTTTTATAATACTTTTAGTCATAAATTCAAATGCTCGTTTCTTTTAAGCATCTAAATTGCAATACAATCGTGAAGTTTAGCGTTTTATGCTTACTGAACTGTGTAAGAATTAATCCTTAATTTTCTCTATTCTTATTACTTTGCATCAATTGTGTTTGCCTATGTAGAATGCTTACTATTCATAATTTGTGCAGAAAATACATTCATGATTTTTTTTATTTTAATGATCTGTTATGTGTGAATGTCTGTGTATAAACTTGTGCACATGAACACAGGCACCTGGGGAGACCAGAAGATGTCAGATACCCTGCAGCAGCTTTTACAGCTGGTTGCAAGTGGCTTCATGTGTGTTGGAAACTGAACATGTTTGCTCTAGAGAGTAGTAAGTGCTCTTAACCTCTAAGCTAATACTACAACACTTATTACATAATAAAAACAAACCTATTTATAATTTTCTCATGTATTTCAGGGTATCTTTGAACTTGGGACATCTTGCCTCATTCTAGGTGCTGAGACTACATTCAGGCAATTTCCAGCTTTCTTTCCTTTATCTTAGTAAGATGTGTTAGATCAAATATGTTAATATTATGCAGTAAATCCTCCATATGTTTACTTATAGAACCTTGGCTTAGTGTCTGTTTCATTCCTCTGCAATGACTATATTAATTTTAGAGTTCGCAGTTCTCTCTTTCTTTACACAATTGATCAGATGTGTTTTTCTTTCATATAGAATGAATAAGAGCCTTTTAGTTTTTCTTTGAATAGTTAATGTACTAAGAAAATGTGTTGAAATTCCCATTTTAAGGCCAGTCCAAAACATTATTTCTTTAAAATGTTCCTAGAGTTATGTTTTTCTTTTTCTTCTTCTTCTTATTATTCTCATTAGTCTCATTATTAATATTCTGTGTAAGCTTTTATGTGTTCAAGTCATGTAGTGAATATGGAAATCTTCCAAACATATATGTGTAGGTATCAAATTTAGGTTCTTGGTTTTTCATGGCATAAAATTTTATCTGCTCAGGGACCTCACTAGAACACACTGTAAAACATTAAGGTGACATATAGCTCCAGGCTGGTTTTATATATACAATGTTTCCATCATTTTGTTTTAAAAAATATTTTTGATTATTCTAATATATTTTGTTTTCAATGTCCAGTTGGTAAGTCTAGTGTGCTTATTTTATTATTTAGGAAATAATTTAATCATAATTATTATGCACTTGATACCTAGCTAATATGAAATTATCTTATAAAATTGAATAAATGTAATTAGTTCCCTTCAGCATGAACCTTGGTACATAATATTGTTCATTATTACTATGTATTTGCATAAAACAGAGAATATTTCATTGTCCCAATACTGATGCGACTTTTAATCATTTAAAAGGAGTTAAGATTATATTGTTAAATGATATTTCCATAACATCAAGTAAATAGATTTTTTGCTTCAATTAATTAAACTTGCTACAGCAGGAAAAAATTTAATTTCCTTTGATATGTTAAAATGAAATTTATCTTTACCATTCTCCTGCCTATCAGAAAACCAATATTCATATACAGGAAGATTTGCCAAGCACATGGCAGGATAGCCACAAAGGCAGTGCAGTGGCATGAATAGCTTGGTGATAGCCAACAGCTCTCTAATTTTGCTTAAGTCCTGTTCAGTGAACACGGATGGTACTGGTAGTTTATCCACATATATAAGGTTATTGAAGCTGTGGTTATGGGGGAGAATGTACAGCCCCTTACATACTAAAGCCAGTATCATACCTAACAACAATCATAGCCATGTGTCCTTATATACAGAATTAATTACAGTCTCTGCAGCAAAGATCACAGTAAAAATCCCAGCCAATCATATACCCAAAAGATGCCTCAACATATAAAAGAGACACGTGCTCCACTATGTTCATCGCAGCCTTATTTATAATAGCCAGAAAATGGAAAGAACCCAGATGCCCTTCAACAGAGGAATGGATACAGAAAATGTGGTACATCTACACAATGGAATATTACTCAGCTATCAAAAACAACGAGTTTATGAAATTCGTAGGCAAATGGTTAGAACTGGAAAATATCATCCTGAGTGAGCTAACCCAATCACAGAAAGACATACATGGTGTGCACTCATTGATAAGTGGCTATTAGCCCAAATGCTTGAATTACCCTAGATCCCTAGAACAAACGAAACTCAAGACGGATGATCAAAATGTGAATGCTTCACTCCTTCTTTAAATGAGGAAAAAGAATACCCTTGGCTGGGAAGGGAGAGGCAAAGATTAAAACAGAGACTGAAGGAACACCCCTTCAGAGCTTGCCCCACATGTGGACCATACATATACAGCCACCCAATTGGACAAGATGGATGAAGCAAAGAAGTGCAGACCGACAGGAGCCGGATGTAGATCGCTCCTGAGAGACACAGCCAGAATACAGCAAATACAGAGGCGAATGCCAGCAGCAAACCACTGACCCGAGAATAGGTCCCCCGTTGAAGGAATCAGAGAAAGAACTGGAAGAGCTTGAAGGGGCTCGAGACCCCAAAAGTACAACAATGTCAAGCAACCAGAGCTTCCAGGGACTAAGCCACTACTTAAGTACTATACATGGAATGACCCTGGACTCTGACCCCATAGGTAGCAATGAATAACCTAGTAAGAGCACCAGTGGAAGGGGATGCCCTGGGTCCTGCTAAGACTGAACCCCCAGTGAACTAGACTATGGGGGGAGGGAGGCAATGGGGGGAGGGTTGGGAGGGGGACACTCATAAGGAAGGGGAGGGGGGAGGGGGATGTTTGCCCGGAAACCGGGAAAGGGAAAAACACTTGAAATGTATATAAGAAATACTCAAGTTAATAAAAAATAAAAATAAAAAAATAAAAAAAACAAAAAAAAATAAAATAAAATGGGGGTAAAGGGGGTAAGAAAAAAAATCCCAGCCAATCAAAAAGCAGGAGAGAAACTTCAAATCCAGTCTCAAGGCTCTATTAACAAAATGTCACTTGATTCAAGGCTGAGGAACATTACAGAAGAGGGGGCGAGAAGATTGTAAGAGACTAATTTTACTATGAGATGGTGTCTCAAAGTAACACGAGAAATTACACTCATAACCTCTCACTAACATGATCGACTAAACAACACCTGAGGAAGAGAGGGGATGGGGAAGAATGAAAGTTTAGTTTTCTTTCTTTTTCAACTCCTCCTCCTCCTCCTCCTCCTCCTCCTCCTCCTCCTCCTCCTCCTCCTCCTTCTCCTCTCCCTTTCCCCCTACCCTTCTCCCTCACCCACCTCCTCTTTCCCCTCCCTGATCTCCCTCCCTCTCTCTCTCTCTCTCTCTCTCTCTCTCTCTCTCTCTCTCTCTCTCTCTCTCCTTGTTGGCTATTTCCTACTTACATTTTGAATGTTATTCCCTTCCCTGTTTTTCAGTCCATAAGCCCCTTAACCTTTCCCCCTACCCTTCTATAAGGGGTTCACATTCCCACCCACGCCCTCCCATGCCTCCCCACATTCCCCTACAGTGGGGCTCCAACTTTGGCAGAAACAAGACTTTCTCATTCCATTGTATCCAGCAAGGCCTTCCTTTTCTACATCCATTTGGAACCATGGATCAGTACATGTATAGTGGTTTGGTACCAGGAAGATCTGGTTGGTTAGCATGGTAATTATAATGGGGTTGCAAATCCCTTCAGATCTTTCAATCCTTTCTTTAATTCCAACAACACAGGTCTGGTACTTGATTCACTAGTTTGCCTCTGTATTTGACATATACTGTCTATGTCTCTCAGGAGGTATCAATATCCAGTTATTGTCAGCCTGCACTTCTTAGCTTCATCCATCTTATCTAGTTTTTGTGTCTGAATATGCATGGGCTACATGTGGGACAGGCTCTGAAAAGCAGGTCCTTCAATCTCTGTAATAAACTTTGCCTCCTTATCCCCTCCCATGGGTATTTTGGTTGCCCTTTTAAAGAAGGAGTGAAGCATCTGCATTTGGTCATCCTTCTTGAGTTTCATGTGGTCTGTGTATTGCATGATGGTTAATTCAAGCTTTTTGGATAATATCTACTTATCAATGAATGCATACCAAGTGTGTTTTTCTGTGATTGAGTAACCTCACTCAAGATGATATTTTCTAGTTTATAACATTTGCCTATGAATTTCATGAAGTCATTGTTTTGATAGCTGAGTAATATTCTGTACTGCACATGTACCAATTTTTGTATCCATTCCTCTGTTGAAGTGCATCTGGGTTCTTTCCAGCTTCTGGCTCTTTTAAATAAGTCTTCTATGACCATAGTCGAATATATTTCTCTGTTGTATGTTGGACCAACTTTTGGGTATATGCCCAAGAGAGGTATAGCTGGGTCCTCAGGTCATGGAATGTCCAATTTTCTGTGGAACCTCAAAAGAGTTGTACCAGTCTTCAATCCCACCAACAAAGGTGGAGTCTTCCTCTTTATCCACATCCTCACCAGCATCTCCTTTCACATGAGATTTATATCTTAGCCATTCTGACTGATGTGAGGTGGAATCTCAGATTTGTTTTGATTTTAATTTCCCTGATGACTAAGGATGTTGAACATTTATTTAGTTGTTTTTTGGCCATTTGATAACCTTCAGCTGAGAATGTTTTGTAATTCACTGTACCCCATTTTCTATAGGGAATTTTTGTTTTCTAGTGCCTTACTTCTTAAGTTCTTTGTATATTTTGGATATTACCAGCTACCAGATATAGGATTGGTAAAAATCTTATCCCAATCTGTTGATTATAGATTTGTCCTAATGACAGTATCTTTTGCTGTACAGAAGCTTTGCTGTTTTATGAGGTCCTATTTGTCAATTCTTGATCTTAAATCATAAGTCACTGGTGTTTTGTCCAGGAAATGTTCTCCAGTGCTCATGATTTCAAGACTCTTTGGGACCTTTTCTTCTATTAGTTTGAGTGTATTTGGTTTGATGTGGAGGTCCTTGATTCACTTGAACTTTAGCTTAGTACATGGTCATAAAAATGGGATAATTTCCATTCTTCTACATGCTGACTTCCAATTGAACCACCACTCTTTTTGGAAAATGCTATGTTACTTCTTTGGATGGTTTTATCTACTTTGCCAAATATCAAATGATAGGTGTGTGGGTTTATTTCTGGGTCTTCAATTCTATTCCACTGGTCTATCCATCTGTCTCTTTACCAATACCGTGCAGTAATTATCACTATTGCTCTGTTATACTGCTTGAGTTCAAGGGTGATGATTACACCAGTTCTTTTATTGTGAAGTTCTTTTATTGTTGAGGATAGTTTTAAATATCCTGGCTTTTTCTTATTCCACATGAATTTGCAAATGCTGTTTCTATCTCTATTAAAGAAGTACGTAGGAATTTTGATGGATATTGCATTGAATGTGTACATTGCTTTTGGTAAAATTGTCATCTTTACTATATTAATCCTGTCAAACCATGAGCATGGAAGCTCTTTCTGTCTTCTGAGATTGTCCTCAATTTCCTTCTTCAGATACTTGAACTTCTTATCATACAGATCATTCACTTTCTTGGTTAAATTTACACCAAGATATTTTATATTATTTGGGACTATTGTGAAGTGTGTGATTTCATTTTTTCCTTTCTAAGCCTGTTTATTCATTGAGGAGAGGAAGGCTACTGTTATGTGTGAGTTAATTTTATACCCTGTCACTTTGCTGAAGTTATTTATCAGGTTAAGAAGTTCTCTGGTGGAACTTTTGGGGTCATTTAAGTGTATAATATCATATCATCTGTCAATAGTGATATTTTGATATGTTCCCTTCCAATTTGAATCCCTTTGTCCCCCTTTTGCTGTCTGAATTCTCTGGCTCTGACATGGAGTCCTGTTTTGAATAAGTAGGGAGAGAGTTGGGCAGCCTTGTCTAGTCCCTGATTTAGTGGGATTGCTTCAAGTTTCTTTCCATTTAGTTTGTTGTTAGCTACAGGTTTGCTGTATATTTCTTACACTATGTTTTTATATGAGCCTTCAATTCGTGATTTTTCCAGGACTTTTATCCACAAGGGTTGTTGAATTTTGTCAAATGCTTTCTCACTATCTAATGAAATTACCATGTTCTCCTTATCTTTGAGTTTGTTTACATGTTGGATTACATTTATGAATTATCCTATATTAAACCATCCTTCCATTGCTGGTTTCAAGTCTACTTGATCATGATGGATGATTTTTTTGATGTGTTGTAATATTCAGATTGCAAGAATTTTATTGAGTATTTTATCATCAATATCCATAAGGGAAATTGGTCTGAAGTCCTCTTTCTGTGCTGAGTCTTTTTGTGGGTTAGGTATAAGAGTAATTCTGGATTCATATAAGGAATGTGGTAGTGCGCTGTCTGTTTCAATTTTGTGGAAGAGTTTGGACAGTTTTAGTATGATGTCTTCTAAGAAGGTCTGATAGAATTCTACACTGAACCCATCTCGACCTGGGCTCTGTTTGGTTGGGAGACTTTTAATAACTGCTTCTATTTCTTTAGGAGTTATGGGGTTGTTTAGATAGTTTATTTATTCCGGATTTTCTTTGCTACCTGTTATCTGTCTACTAAATTGTCCATTTCCTCCAGATTTTGCAGTTTTGTTGAATATAGGCTTTTATAGTAGAATCTGATGATTTTTTTTAATTACTTCAGATTCTGTTCTTGTGTCTCCGTTTTCCTTTCTGATTTTGTTAATTTGGGTACAATCACTTTGAACTCTGATTAGTTTGGCTAAGGGTTTATCTATCTTATTGCTTTTCTCAAAGAAAAAGTTCCTGCTTTTGTATCGTCCTTTTCATTTCTACTTTGTTGATTTCAGCTCTGAGTTTGATAATTTCCTGCTTTCTACCCCCCTTGGCTTTACTTAGTTCTTTTTGTTCTAGAGCTTTTACATGTGCTATCAAGCTCCTGACATATTCTCTCTCTTGTTTCTTTTCACAAGCACTCAGAGCTATAAGTTTCCCTCTTAGCTCTTCTTTCAATCTATCACATATGTTTGGGAATGTTGTATCTTCATTATTCATTAAGTTCTAAGAAGTCTTTAATTTCTTTCTTTATTTCTTCCTTAATCATGTTGTCATGGAGTAAAGCATTTTTAAATTTCAGTTTATATGTGGGCTTTCTGTCAATATTGTTATTGTTGAAGACCAGTCTTAGTGTGTGGTGATCTGATAGAATGCCTGGGATTATTTCTATTTCCCTGTATCTGTTAAGGTCTGTTGAAGGACCAATTATGTGGTCAATTTTGAAGAAAGTTCCCTGAGGTTATGAGAAGAATGTATATTCTTATTTTTTAGGATGGAATGTTCTATAAATATCTGTTAAATCCATATGTTTTATAACTTCTATTACTTTCTCCACATCTCTGTTTAATTTCTGTTTCTAGGATCTCTCCAGTGATGAGGGTGGGGTGTTGCAATCTCCTACTATTATCATGTCAGGTGCAATGTGTGCTTTTAGCTTTAGTAAGATTTCTTTTATGAATCCTCAGGATCTCTCATTAATCATTTTTATCGAACAAATCCAAATGTAAATATAACATTCTGGTTCTTGAGTTGATATTCTGGAAATTTAACTGGAAGAGGCAAGGACTCACTCTCTAACTAGAGAGCTACCTATACAAATAAAGAAACTACTAATGAAAAGGAAGTTGCTTTAAAATACTTCAAATTAAAAAATGTAGTCATTTTCTGTGTTGGCTGTGGGAAGGTTGTTTATTTGCTTTTGTTTGTTTGTTTTAATTTAATGTGGAGAAATATTTAAAGTACATCAAAATAAGTGTGAAATGCATCACAATAGAATCCTATGCATTCCAGCATTTTTTTTACAAGAGCAGAGTCCACTGAGAGGTCAAGTATGTACAACACCATTCCTGCTTCATAATTGTCAGAGCTTTAAGTCTAACCCTATCTTCTCTACATTTAGATTTTTATAAATTTTGCTTGATTGGGTCAGATCTAATCTAATAGATCTAATAAGCTCTTATAACTGACTATGTCCCCTGCACTCCTGAGAAAACCATTTATTGTTTTAATTTTTTTTTGTTCTTGTTTTGGGGAGCTGTGTTTTTCATTAAGATCAATAGAAAATTAATCTACTGATCAATTAGTGAATAGAAAGGAAAATTATGTATTATGGAGAAAAATTTCCCAAAATGCAGTGTACACAAGTGTAAAACTAAATGTTTGTGTGTAGACATGCATACATGCTCATGAACCATGTAGCTTACAAGCATTCCACACCCGATCAACTTAAGTGATTTGGGAAATTAACTTATTCACACAGAAGAAAACTCATGGGGAATACATTTTTTTCTTAGCCATGTTTATAAGTGACCAAATGGTGAAGCAGGATGTAAACAAATACTATTATCCTTCATTGTTTTAATTCATGTACAATCTCTACATGCTCTTATTCTATTGTGTTTCTCTGTGTCTCAGTCTCTGCATGAATATATAGGAACACTTGTGTATGTGGCATAAGAGTGTGTGTGTGTGTGTGTTGTGTGTGTGTGTGAGTGTGTGTGTGTGTGTCTTATATTGTATTTATGTTCATAGGTGTAATGTTTATTTATTTATAATTTGGAAATACTGAAACCCACATTTGATTTGTGGACCAACTATGTGCAATCTACTCACGTAGCTCAGACATTTCATTATACAGGTGAATAGAGAGAGAGCCTAAGAGGATGGAGATATCTCCTAAACTACTCTTGTCAGAAAAAAAGTGGTTTATCTTTTGGCAAGAAAACCCAAACTTCCACAAAGACATATACACTCCATAAAACAGAAAAGGACATCTCATGTGAAAGGAAAAGTTATCAGACTGGGAGAAAAATGAGTTTGCCACATTCCAATATTTGAGGGACATGAGACTGATCTTCAGAAGATATAATGGGAAGGGACAGGCAGAATCCCCAAGGTACCAAACTATGCTAAACACTGGAGCTTCTCATTACATGAGAGGTCAGAGATTAATAAGGATGGTAAACATAATGATAAGAACTTTGCAGTCCATATTCAGTCTCCGTATAAGGCTACAATGTGAAAAAGATGAAAAGTAGTCACCACCAAAGTGCTAACAGAGCTACTTTAGCAGTTACATTGTGAATAACAAAGTGTAACTATACAAGTGTGTGTGTGTGTGTGTGTGTGTGTGTGTGTGTCTTATATGGTATTTATGTCCATAGGTAACATGTTTATTTATTAATAATTTGGAAATACTGAAACCCACATTTGATTTTGGAAGCGAAGAATTATATTTGAAAACAAACAAGGCTGTACTGGAACTGAACAATTTTCCATGTAAGTAAGCACACAGCAGGTGCCATATGCAAAAGTGAGCAAAGAAGAAGGAACTGTATACATACTATGTGTACAGAAATACAGGTAGTTTGGTGGAATTCTAAGATGTTTAGATGAAAGAATAGGACGGAATTCTTATCAAGCCAGGCATCATGTTTGCTCTTAGAATACTCACATTCAAGAGTCTGAGGGACGAAATTAGGAATTTCAGGTTAGCCTAGACTACATATGAAGACAACACATATTTTATTATTTTTTATTTATTTAAATCAATATTTTGATTGATAGAATATCATGAACAATATTAAGAAAACAGAAATTTCATGCCTACACAGTGATACTCCTGCTAAGATAACATGTTCAATAAAGAGACAGGAACTATTCAGTTACAAATACCAGCTGTCATATTGAAGGTTGTGACATGAGTGGTATGGTGTTGTTTGCTTGATCCTTCTTCACTTTCAAGGCTCATTTTACACACCTTAAAAAGCTTCTCTGACTACCTCGTTACTGTGCAGACATCGAGATGTGCCTTGCCTTTTCTATGTATTAAAACCAGTAATCATTTATTTATCAAATGATTATTTGATTTTACTTTATCTTCAAAAATAATGAGTCTTGAAGAAATGATACCTTTACTGTGTGAGTTTGAATATTCATCATAGCAATCAGAGAATAATCGGGGCCCAACACACACACAGGGTGGTTGGAGAGACTATAACTGTGGCAACAAGTAAGCATAGTAACGAGTGGGTTGATCTGTTTTTCTGCATAACATTGATAACTAGTTAATGATAAGAATGGGTAAAAAAATGAGATAAAGTAAAGGTTTTCTTTACCTTAATTTGAATGATTGCCTATACAGCATGTGAAACTGAACTCAGACCCATGGGAAAGCTTCTGCCTGAGCTTCATTAGTGCCACAACTACAAGTGTGCACCATCTTTGTAAATATTTGGACACTTGGCTCAATGCTTAGCACACTTTGGAAAATCCCCTGGTGTTAAGAAAGAAAGTATTAGATATGAAAATCTATGATAATAAATCACTTCTAAGCTTTGATTTTTGTGACTACAGAGAAAGACTTTGACTCTGATGTAAGTGAGTGTCTAAAAGTATTAAAAAATTAATATCTTTCATCTGCAAGAATCCTTCTAATGGCTTACTGCTATCTTCCAGGAGATGAGTTTCAATTGTGTCAATTGCTCTTTGTGGCAGGAAAAGGGCTTGTCTGTCAAATACTTTGAGATTCCTGGAGAATGCTTCATCCTGTTCACCCTCATTCTGCTCCCATATCCTTTGCTATCTACATTAGTCCATTTCTACACACTGCCATGTACTTCTTTCTGGCGAACTTATGTATCCTGGAAATTGTTTACACTGTCTCTGTCATACACAATTTATGGAGAGCCTTGTAAGTGAGATCTGAGTAATCTCTCTGGAGGGATGTGTCACACAGATGTTGTTCTTCACAATTTTAGGTATAACAAAGTGCTGCCTATTGGCAGCCATGGCCTTTGGCCACTGTATGGCCCCACTTCACTATTCAACCCAAATGAGTCATGAGGTATGTGTCCATTTGGCATTTTTTTCATGGGGAATAGGTTGCCTTGTAGGGTTGGGACAAAACTACTTGAGACCCAAATCTAACCACCCACAAGGAGTTGATGAATTCTTGCTCATCTTCCATACCACTGTGACATCCATGCTGAACCCCATCACATATACCTTAATGAACCAAGAAGTCAAGGCAGCACTGAGAAGAACTCTGGGTCTGATGAAAGTTCTGATAATAAGAAGGTAATTAAAGATCCCAAAGTGCTTTTTAAAAAGGTGCAAAGTCTGTGAAAACAAAACAAAACAAAATCCCTTTGGTCTTTCTTTCTGTCTTGAAACAAACTTTTAGAAACATAACTTTGTTTTAGTGTGTTCCCTTTGTTCCCCACCATGCTTAATTGCAAACAATTGTAATATATGTTTGCTACTAAATTACTTTAGTAGATTAGTCCAGTACTTAAATGTTTTCATCCGGGCAGCGTTTAAACCACATGCTAATGTCTCAGGGTCCTTGAAAATTCTCTGTACCCATTCTTAGCTATTTGGAAATCTTCCACAAATTGTTTGTAAATGATCTCAACTCATTGTGCTACAATTCCATATTCCTCAGTACATGTAAATTCATTGCATTGGACTGGAACTGCTAAGTAGTTCTCGGGACAGTGAATTGTTAGGCTCTGCTTTGTGTAACATTTGGTCAGTCCCTACTTCAGTTCTGGGCACCCAGGCCCTATGATCTTAGAACAGGAGTAGTCTTTCCCCCACTTTTTGATCTATAGGGCAGTGGTAAAGAATTTCAGCCAGATGTTTCTCAACATAAATATCATAGTTTCAGATAAACACACACATACACACATGCACAGACTCACACACAAACACACACACACGCACACACACACACACACACACACAAACAAGCATGCATGAACACATTATACAAGAATTGATGTGGGTTTACAAGTGACAGAATACAAATAGAAAAGCCGGCTAGTGAAAGATAATTAGATTCAGGTTGCTATTAAACAAGAAAATGAAATAACGTAAAATTAGAATTTGAGTCTTTAGAAATATATTGAAACAAAAATAAAATTCCATTTAAGTGTGCTGAAAATATGGAACACATTAAAAAAATAACCATGACACTAAAACTACAGTATTGTTTTAGGCATGAGTCACCCAACCAGAAAGACAATAATTATATTCTCCTCGGACTCATTGTTCTGAGTGTACTTATAAGCAGTAAGGACCATTCAGGTCAAAATGTTGGTTAAAAAAATGACTGAGATGCTACAAACAAGTCCTAAAATTTTGAAGAGACATACAGTCTTTCCACAGGCATTAAGTAATTCTCCTATTATTTCTATTACTTTAAAAAGAATTACAAAAGAAAATACATTAAAATATTTTAACTATGAAAGGAAAATAATTTAAAATAATTTCATTGCTACATAATTGGGTGTTGTTAAGATGACAGGCATCCTCCTAATGTATAACTGCGATAAGTAAAGCAAAAAACACTTTTTGGTATCTGTGTCAAATACATATAATCTCAACCTATAAGAGAAAAACAACTGGACAAATCCAAATTCAGAGACATTTCAGCAAAGTATTTTTCTTCAAAGGTGTAGTCACATAAGATAAAAATAGTAATGAATTATCACAGAATAGAATAACATAAGATATGTAATAACTAAATGTCAACTGGATTTCTGGATTGGATATGGGCATAGATAGTGTACAGTTCTAGAAACATTGTTATTATGATTTGATCAACCTACAAAATTACTTTTAACATTTTTTTCAATTTTCTAATTTTTTGAGAATTAGTCATTAGATTGATTAAAGTATATAAAATTTAGTAATTAGGTTACGATATAAAACCATACTGTTTCCTATCAATTAAATCTCCTTTTCCTGTATTGTTTAAATTCTGCTTTATTTTTTGTATTGATTCATATTATTAATTTATTTATGTCTCAAATGCTGTCATTTTTCCTGTTTTCCCCCACAGATTCCCTTAACCCAATCACCATCCTTTTCTGATTTCTTCTTTCAAAGAGTCAAAACAACAGGAGTTATAAGGCATTTTCAGTCCCTGAATAGCTGTTCATATGGCCATGCATTTGAAAATCTACAACATTGATAATGCAGACATCAGGAAATATCATTCAAAAATGATCTTCAAATATTAAATAATCTCCACTTATCAGCTAACAACTATCAGCTTTACAAAACAGGAAGAATCCAAGAGGAAAAATATCCTTGTAATGTACGTATAAAATTGATCAGATAAGAAGGAAATCAGAGAGCAACCTTCCTGGATTCAACACAAGAGAGCCTCAGTTCCTGTAGTGTATTCGGTATGAGTTTATAGAGTTTATGGGTTAATACCTGGAAATGAACTCCTACAAAAACCAACAACAAACAGACCACAAACTGATATATTTATAAAAGCCAAACAAATATGTGGAAAGTATTATTTTCAGCTCTATATGAGAATACTAATGTTTAATTGTATATTAATATAATTTTAATTTAATAACTGCATATTTTATTGCAAATTTTTAAATAAATAGATTTTAACTGACTCATGTGATCATTAACCTTAGTGGCTTTGATTGCATTATAGATCAATAAAGTGTTTATTTGACTGTGTTTATCACTATGAATATTCACCAAAATCAAATTATGTGAACCAGGAACTGCTCTTCTGTTTTCATAGTTTTTGTTGTACATATGTTAGAGTTTTATCTGCTTATTCGTGTGTGCAATACATCCATGCCTAGTGTCCAGGAGGTTTAAGAGGGTGTGAGATTCCATGATGCTGAAATTACAGCCACTTGTGAACTGTCACTTGGGAGCTAGGGTTCGGTCCTGAATTCTCTTGAAGAACACATAATGTTATTAATCACCAAATCATTTCTTCATCTTAAGCAAATGCCACTTCTTTGTAAATATAAGTTCCTAAGCTGTCCTGTCTTCACCATAGACCACTGTTTTCTCAAATGTGATAATTTATTAAACACACACCCACCTGCTTCTTACCTTCATATATATTCACACAAACACACATAAAAACAGAAACACACACTCACACACAGAGACACACGCACAAATGCTCTTACCTTCAAGTTTACTTACATACTTACTTACACACACACACACACACACACACACACACACACACACACCTGCTTCTTACCTTCAAGTAGACTTAGTTATTTTCACATTAATTTGTTTATTTATTCACTTTACATGCTGCACCCTGCCCCCCTCCAGTTCACCCCTCTCACAATCCTTTGCCCATCCCTTTCTCTTTAGAGCAGGAGGGGAACCCTCGGGTAGCTCCTCCCCTTGCATATCCAGTCTCTATGATCACATCTGCTGATACTGAGGCCAGACACAGCATCCTAGATGGATTGGGGTGGGGAGCTAGAAGTGATTTCCAGAAAGAGGCAGAGAGCTGGGGTAAGAGATGCCCATTAATCAATGGGTGTTTCCTTAGCTGAGAATCACAGTCTCAGTGATATGGACCTAAAGAAACCATCTGCTGTCGCCAGAGAGCAACCCAAATGGAATGATAAAGAGACACCAACTTTAGACACAAAATTCATTCTGACCACAAGAAATGAAAGGGCTGTGCATAGAGAAGATAGTGAAAAATGATCAACCAATGGTTAGTGCAGATTGAGACCCACCCCATGGATGAGCACCGATCCCTTACACTATTAATATGACTCTGTTATGCTTGCAGACAGCAGTCTAGCATGGCTTCCCTCTGTTAGATTCCACTAAGCTGCTGACTCAGACAGAAGCAGGCATCATCTAGTCAAACCACGGTGGAGCTTGGGGACTCTGATGGAAGAAGAGAATGAAAAGGATTATGGCCTCTAAGGATATAGGCACTCCACAGGCTTTGTCTTCATGCAGGTACCGAACAGCTAGTATTGGGCCTTCCCAAAACATGCTGTCTGTAGATGGGATATTTGTTTTTAAAATTCATTTATTTATTTACTCACTTTACATCCCAAAATGGGTGCTCCATCTTCATGGGATGCCAACACTCATTGTCCGGGGCACTTATAAAAAGACAAAGCTACACATTTGCTACCTATGTCCTGGGAGCTCAGGTTCAGTCTATGTTCACTCTCTGGTTGGTGGTTCAGTCTTTGGCAGACCCCAAGTGTCACTGTGAGTTGACTCTACTGGTCTTGCTGTGGAGTCCCCCATATCATCTGGGCCTTGATTCTTCACCTTATTTTTTAAAGACTCCCCAACCTCCAGCTCTTGTTTGGTGGTGAATCTTTACACTTATTTCTCTCAGCTGTTGGGGGGTGGAGTCACAGAGAGGTCAGTTATGCTAGGATTGTGTCTGCAAGCACGGTAGAGTATCTTTAATAGTGTCAGGTATCGGTGATTGCCCACGGGTAGCGCTCAATCTGAGCTAAACATTGGTTGGAAGTTCCTTCCATGTCTGCTCTATCTATCTTCGTATCTGAAGATCTTGTAGGCTGTGTTCATTTTGATTGAAGGTTTTGTGGGTAGGTTTTTGTCCTTGTCACCTCACTGGGAGTCATACCTGGCTACAGAAGTGGCAAATTAAAGATCTGTATCCCCACTGCTACAGTCCCCCAAATAGACACCCTGTAGCCTCGCCTTTCCCAGGTCTCTGGCACCTCCTAGAGATGTGCACCCCACACTTGTGATTTCCATTCTCTTTTCCATGATTTCCCTATAACTAATTCCTCCAAAGGCCACTCCATTCCCCACCTCCCCTCCCATTCAGTTTCCTCCCACCCTCCACCCTTCTCAATATCTATTATGCTAAATACATTTTAAAGTCAATATTTAGGAAAAAACACTGAGTAAGTGTAAGAAGTATCCCATAAGTAATTGTGGTGGATGTTTAGGGAAGACATGAACATGTTAATTTTTATAGAGGTCAAAATTACTACATATATTGTTAGAAGAGACACTGTCTTCATTACATTCAACATGAAGGAAACCATTTATATATTCTTTTAAGTTATACAAGGGAATCTGTTAAAAGAGTTACACACATCACACAAATTTATTACCTTAAAGCTCCCTTTATTGCAAATATTTACACAATGTAAAGTACAAAGGCTTACACTCATGTGAGTGTACTTTGTTTCAAAGTTAACGTTTAGAAATACAGGTTGATGAGAACAGTCATCTCAGACTCAGAGGGGATAAATACATCAGGGAGTCATGTATTACCTTACCTGTGTTCTTTCCTTTATTCCTGCTGAAGACAAATCTCATTTGCAGCCCCTACTGTGAGAGATGGATTAGAAAATGCCTGAGAGTCTACAACCCAGAAAGAAAAAAGACAACATCTCCAAATAGTACACACAGTCAAAACTTTCTTGTAGATCTTAACACTTGAAACAAAATGCAAAGAGAAAATCCATTTCCTAGGATATTACAATAAACAGGAAAGGGTACCTGTAGGAAGCATTCTCAGGGGATTTTAAACTTCTGTACCTAAGAACGAAACTGCCTCCATTTACGTGAAGATTTGTTTCTTTGGCAAGAAAGTCAGTTTGTCTCTTGACGGTTGTGCTGTCTGTTCAATACTAAGGAAACGGTGATGCTTTATGAATGTGAACAGATAAACATACCAGTTTTCACTTCTTCAAAGAATTTCAAGAAGAACCTGAAAGAGAATGTATAATGTTTTAGAAATGAAATATGTGAATTTAAATTAGCCAGCAAAAATGTGTTGTTAAAAGTTTCTGCCTTCTATTAATAATTTTGACTATTCTTGCTATGAATAAAAAGACGGTTATGTAATGTCTACCAATCCCCAAAGCCTGAAACATTGTGGAAAACTGTCTTATTCCTCCCTAACTTGATGTCTCTCTCATGTTGAAGAGCAAGAAACTTTCTGTACTTGCATGTATTTGCTCTTGGGAGCATGCAAATAAATCTTTCAGTTCCAAGAACAAAGACATGGCCATCCAATGGGACCCATATGAAATAAAATCTTTCTTCCTGACGACAATGAACTTTAGCACACCAGTAACAATGCAGATAGCAATATAATGGAATAATCCTGTAATAATAATAATAATAATAATAATAATAATAATAATAATAATAATAATAATAATAAAATAATAATAATAAAATAATAATAACAACAACAATAATAATGGACTAAACCCCTCAAGGGATCACGGAGTAAGGATAGTAAAAGTTGAGATGTGTTTTTCAGGTGATATTGTATCCAGGAAAGCAAGTTTCAATAGGACAGACTCCTCACACATGAAAATTACTCAACCTGTCAGGGCCTCACAGAGAGAGTTGAGAACCAGAGTGGTCTTTTAGGACAAGAGAAAGATTCGCCAACCTCCTAAAAAGAAAAGGAATCCAGACAGTCTGTGTGAGGATGATTAGCTTATGCATGATAAACACACACACACACACACACACACACACACACACACACACACACACATGCTCTCACACACACACAGATTCACAGAGAAACACAGCAAGAGATATAGACAGTTAGACAAACAGACATACACACAGAGAGACACAGACAGACACAGACAAACACACAGACACAGACACAGACACACACACACACACACACACACACACACACACACTCTTCTCTTGTCTCCTTCCTAGAGTGTCCAGGGGCACAACATGTGTGAAAGGATGAAGTGGGACCAGGAAATAGTCAGTCAGCAGAAGATTTGTCTGCCTGCAAGTGAATTTTGGTTTCTTCCAAGGATTTCAGTGTCACAGCTCTGTTAGAAGGTATTCAGGGACACGCTATGGCTGTGTGCATATATTTTACTCAGGATGAACAAGGGCTAAATAAACCTTGGAGAGGAGGAAGGGGTTTTCGTTTGCATTTACATCAGTTGCAGGTTTAAGGTACCAGTAAGTCCTCATTTGCTATATCTTTATAATCTCTGTCCCCACATCGGTCTCTTGTTCAAGGATCTCAACTTTATCTCCTCAGAAATTGACTCCACTGAATGTGCCCCATCCCCACCCCTGATGTCCTACTTGCTCGATTTCAAAAGATTACAGGTTCGTACTCTGTATCTCTGTCAAATTAAATTCTCAGGAACGTGGCCCTCTAGACACGATGAATTAACGAGTGCTTCCATCGAGTTTTCACATTAAACCGTATCCCCTATTTCTGGCCAGTTCTCTCAGCACCGCGCTATTACTCCATCGTCCCCGCTGACCCTCCACTCCTGTCCTCACTCGCCCTCACTCACTCACAGAACCTGTTCCAGTTTTCCTTTCAGAGAGGTCGATGCTTTTCCCCTCACGGGCCTTCTTCTTTCCTGTGTTCTCTCTGCATTTGTAGATTGTAGATAGAATATGATTTATCTCATAGCCGATACAATGCATAGGTAAACGCCTGCCATGTTTGTGTATCTAGATCTCAGTTCCCTCTTGTGCTGACTTTTTTTAGTTTCATCTATTTCCTCTTAAACTTCATGATATCATGCCTTGATCACTATGCTGTCATTCCTCCACCCCAATGATGTCATGCCCAACCACCATGATGTCATGCTCCACACCCATGATGTCATGCCTTTGCCCCTTGCTAGAATGGTTGCACCTATTCACCAGGTAACATTCTGAATGCTGCCCTGTCACCACACTCCTCCAGTCCCCCACCAATTACAGTCCCTCCTTGTACCCTCTCCCCTTCTCCTCTGAGAGAGTGGAGGGAAACCTATGGGTGTAACCTCTCCTCTTGCACATCAAGTCTCTGCAGGCCTAGACCCATCGTCTCCCACCAGGTCCTGAAAACGCAGCCTGGGTAGGAAAACAGAATACACAGACAGGCGATGGGTTTAGTGAACCCACATAAAGACCATTGTGCTCCTCTGCCTCTCTCAGTCCTTCCCTCAGTTCTTCAGTGAGACTCACTGAGCTCCATCCGAAATTTGGCCATGCATCTGTGCACCGGTGTCAGTCGGCTGCTCGGTGGAGCCCTGCAGAGGACAATAACTCTACCCTCCTGTCTGCAAACACAAGAAAGGACCATAAATAATGTAAGTGTTTGCCGTCTGCCCATAGGATAAGTCTCAAATTCGGCCACTTATCCTTTTGCCATTCCCTCATTTCCTCTTCCATCTCTGTCCCTGTGTCTTTAATAGAAAGTGCAAATTCTTGGTAAATATTTTGGGGGTGGATTTGTGTCCTTATCCTTCCACCTTAGGTCCTCTGTGGCTACGAAAAGTGACCATTTCAGTCTCCGTATCCCCACTGTTATGAGTCTCAGCTAAAGTCACCCTCCTGGATGCAGGGATAGCCTCACGCATCCCAGACTGCAGAAAAATCATACAGATAGCACCCACCCTGGACAGTCACTGATTTCAGTTTATTTCCTTGGCCCTCTGTCCCTCTTGCCCATCTGTCCCAAGAAATGATTCTCAAACCTCATTTCCCTTCCCATACACTCAGCCACCCAATCCTTTTCTTCCACCTGCCTCCTCTCATTATTTTATTCCTCCTTTTGTGTGAAATTCAAGCATTTTTCTTGGGTCTTTATTCATGTTTACCCTATTTGGTTCCATAGATCATAGTGTGTGAATTCTGTACTTTATGGCTAATACCCTCTTTTACATGAGTATGTACATGCTATTTTGGGTCTCAGTTACCTCATTCAGAATAATAATTTCTCATTCCATCTACTTGACCGAATCTTCACAATGTCCATATTTTTCATTAGCTGTGTAGTATAGCATAGTGTAAATGAACCACATTTTCTGTAGCCAGTATTTGTTTGAGGCGCATCTGGCTTATTTCTCTTTTCTGTTCATTATGAAAAAAGCAGTTAGGAACCTTATGGAGCACATGTCCTTGGGGTATGGCAGAGGTCTTTTCAGATATAAGACCAGGTGTAGTATAGCTGTGTCTTTAGGAAGAATATTCCCCATTTTCTCAGAATCTACTGGATAGATATGCAAAGCATTATACGGATTTGCTCTTCCACCAGCAAAAGCAAGTTGTATCCTGATATTTATCTGCTTCATCAAAGGAGTTTCGCCACTGACTATCCCGCTATCTTGGACTCAGGTGATCACATATGAACCTTCTTCAAATTTTAACTGGTCAGTAAATACTAGAGCTTATTACTGATAGCCAGAGGGGAAAGTTGGTACTGGAGGTTTGATGGTGGTGTTAGGTAAAGAGGCAGAAGAGGGTAAGAGGGGAAGGGAGAGGGCTGAAGATAAAGAGGAGGAAGTAATGTTGGAAACAATCCATATGGCCTGGAGAATGCACATTTAGCAAGGGGTTTTATGATTGGGGTATAAGTTATGATAATGTTAGATCTACCCAATACACGTTTATAGATTATAATTATAATAAACAGATTGTGTGTTTTCTTTATAGGCTCATTGGTTTCTGAAATGCCAACAAGCTTTCCTCTACAGTATTTGTGGATCAAATACTCTGTTAATAGATATCTCCCCTTTTAGGGGCTCTAACCATTGATCCATAGTCCAGTAGACACAGCTGTCTCTTCCTCAGTCATGTCTCTTGTATTTTCTGTGGATATCTGTTTCTTCAGTGATCCATGCCCAGTGTTCCTTTTTCTCAAGGTCTTCAATGATCTCACACAGAGGAGTTTCAATTTTCTCAACTCGTTCCATCTAGTTGACCACAACTTCACAATGTCCTTATTTTTCATAGCTGTATAGTATTCCACTTCAAATATTTCCTGTTAACAGTGAACCATTGCGAACAGGCTAAAATTTCCCAAGGAAACTTTAAACATTCATTCTCTAAAGCTAGATCTCTTCATCCCATAATGCTTGGGTTGACTGAATGGCATGGCATGAGCAGATTTTTCTAATGGACATCAAAGCCATTTCCTTCTCCAGTAATGGCTGCCATCCCTCTGTAAGAGATTTTTACCTAGGTTATTTTCGGTGACTGATGTGATTTGAAATTGTGACAACATCTGCTTGCTAGAGTGACAGAGATGTTTGAGGTTGACCATGCTTCCACAGCCAGATGCCCTTCACCAGAGGAATGGATACAGAAAATGGCCTATATTTACACAATGGACTACTACTCAGCTATCAAAATCAATGTGTATGAAATTCATAAGCATAATGGATGGACCTAGAAAATATCATCCTGAGTGAGGTTACCTAATAACAGAAAAACACACAAAGTATGCACTCATTGAAAATTGGATATCAGCCCAAATTCTCTAATTACTTATGATACAATGCCCAGACCACATGAAACTCAAGAAGGAAGACCAAAATGCAAATGTTTCAGTCCTTCCTTTAAAGGGTAAATAAAATATCTATATTAGGGGTAGGGAGGCATTGTTTTTAGGAGACTGAAAGAATGGCCATTCAGAGACTGCTGGACATGTGTCACACACACACACACACACACACACACACACACACACACACACTCACACACACACATATATATGCACCAAAACTATTATGGATAAAATAAGGATTTGAGAGTTTATCATTTGAATTCGCTACAAAATATTTACACTGTTATATTCACTCTATAGCTGGGCCCCCTTTGTTGCCAAATTCATTGCAAAAATGGAATTGTAAAACAGAATTTTTGAGTACACATTAAGGAATATTTATAAAGTCCCCTATCAAGGAATGTACAATAAGAAAGTGAAATACAATATTCATTCAATTAAATATCTGTAGGGAGAATACTGGCCTTTGGGATACAAAGAAAATGTAGAAAATTGAACTATATATCACAGGAATGAACCTGGGAATTAATTATTATCTAGAAGAATTCCTCCACTCCATATTCCTAAATCTTTTCTACCAATGCCAAACCCTGACTACCTTTCTCCATTCATAGCATGTAACCACTAATGAAGCAAAGAGATTTCTCTAGCTTTAGAGAGATGGACTACCTAAAGGTTTCCACTGTGTCACAGGAGACATACCTGGAAAGGGCACTCCAAATCTGGTCAATGTAGGGAAATCTGTTTAGCAGGTGGGACATGGCATGTCTCAGTGACATCATCATTAGGCCCTCCCGTAAGTATCTCTTGTAACCTGGAAGCCTCTAGCTGCTTCTGTGATGTCACAAGTGTTGTCCTGGCTGCAACTGCCTCTCAGATACTCCTGCTGTACCTCTAGGGTTTACTAATTGACCTCTAATTCAGAGTAAATTGCCATAGGGGAGGGAGAAAAAAGAGGATTAAGATATCAGTGATGGGGAAAAAGAAGCTGCCTTTCTGTCTTTGTATAAAAAAAGGAAGAAATATGTGATTCTTGGGATAGCTCAGAGAGTCCTTAGTATTGATTAAGTGGGATATCTGAACAGTTAGCCTTGATGTGAGCCTTCCGCATATGGGAATCAGAAGCTGGGAGCCTCTCATAAGCACCTGGAGTTTCCTGTTCGTATCATTCCTGAAAGTCAGAGAGTTTATAACATTATTTTTTTTCTATTCAAAAACCAAGTGATGGGCAGGGCACAGTTGTTTTCCTGAGAGCTCATAGCCTTTATTCTTTTTGTCAAGAAGAATAAGGTCCAAAGGAAGAAGGGAAAGACAAATATTGAGTCCTCAGCTCAGAGTAAACTCCTCCATGCTTTGGATACCTATAGTGCAGTTTTTGTCTGACACTGATATCTGAGAGAGAGAACTGTTTGTAGTTGAGTCTTCATCATCTCAGTCTTTCCACTAGTATTACTCTATCATTCCATTACAATGACGTTTACATTTCTGAGTCAATAGCTGTGAATACTTCACAGTGTTCTTTAATTTCTTTCATTTTTTTTTATTTTTTAGCAAATTGTATTCCTTTTTTAATTTGGTATATCTATATTTACATTTCAAATCTTATGTCCCTTCCCAATTTCCTTCTCATAAGATCTCTGACCGGTCCCCCTCCTCTTTTATAACCCCCATTATTGTCTGCTTTCAGTTCACTGGTTTGCCACTAGAATGCACTTCTGTATTTGATATGCTCTAGCTGTGTCTCACATGGAAGATCTATGTACAGTTCCTGTCAGCATTCACTTCTTAGCTTCATCAATCTTATCTATTTTGGTGAGATATATATATATATATATATATATATATATATATATATATATATATATATATATATATATATATAATTTCTGCCACAAGTTCGGCATGATCTGAATGGGATTCCATCAGTCTCTGCTCTAAATTCATAGATAGTATTGTTCCACCTTTTAAAAAGGAGTGAAGCATGCACATTTTGTGTGTTCTTTTCTTGAGCTTCCAGTTGTCTGTGTACTGCATCTTGGGTAACTTGAGCTTTTTTGCCAATATTCACTTATGATGATTTCATACCATATGTGTTTTCCTGTAATTGGGTTACCTCAATCAGTGTGATATTTTCTAGTTCATTCCATTTGTCTATAACTTTTTTGAGATCATTGGTTTTCATACCCTAGTAGTACACCATTGTATAGATATACCATATTTTCTGTATTCATCCCTCTGATGAATGCCATTAGGGTTCCTTCTAGCTCCTGGGTATTATAAATAAGGCTGCTATGACCACAGTTGAGGATGTGTCCTTTAAGTATATTGGAGCATCTTTGGATTATATGCCAAGTAGAGTTCTATCTGGATTCTCAGGTAGTGAAATTTCCAATTTTCTGAGGAATCTCCAGACTGATATCCAGAGTGGTTAACCAGTTTGTAATCCCACCAACAAAGAAGGAGCAATCCTCTTTCTTGACATCCTTATAAAGATCTGCTGTCTCCTGAGTTTTTATTTTAGCCATTCTTACATGTGTGAGGAGGAATCTCAGAGTTGTTTTCATTTACATTTCCTTGATGACTAAAAATGATGAACATTTCTTTAGATGGTTGTCAGATATTTGATATTCCTCAGTTGAGAAATCTTTGTTTAGTTCTGGACCATAATTTTAATAGGGTTATTTGTCTCTCTGTAGAGTTACTTCTTGAACTGTTTGTATGTATTAGGTAATAGCCCTCTGTCACATGTAGGATTGGTGATATATATATATATATATATATATATATATATATATATATATATATATATATATATAATCTCAAAGTTGTTCTGTTCCTTGATACCCACTAGCAAGTTGCTCAATAAGGGGTACAACAACAAGGAGTTGGTGAGCAAAGTTCCTCTATTAGGGGCTTTAGCAAGCTGAATGAATCCTCAGGCCTCCATATTTGTTAGGACAGGTATCTATATGGATGTCACACTGTCATTTAGACAGAGTACACCAAAAACATCATATTATTTCCACAGTACAGTATTGAAGCTACTCCATATCACACACATGGCATGCTGAGGTTATTGTTAAACAGAGATGACAGCAATCTCTCCCTCCTCTTGTCAGGAATTTATTCTTCCATAAGGAAAATCAGTGTTTATTTTTATGTTTCAAAGCCTATATAAAGGTCTGATCCTGAAAAAGGGTTTATAAAGTTCATCCTGGTTTTATATGAGAAATTTGGAAAGCCAGATGTATCCCCATAGTATTTGTGACATCTAATAAGCACACAGTGGCTTGTGTTGGCTGAAAGAATAACATAGTGTACAACAAGGTACACGATCAGCCTGCTGTAAAGGTTATTCTTTTTCACAGGTGAAAGGCTATGTATCATAGGATTTGTGTATTACAACAGCAGCTGATGACAAGTTTGAAGAAGCATTCCTGAGGGCTCCAATAGATTTTCAACACAGTGATATGCCATGGCAAGTAGGGCCTAGCAATCACTTGACTTGGAAACATCATATAATGTGATGTTTGACAGCTAGGTTGGATGATTCTGGATTATTGCTAAATTAGCACAAAAGAATGTAAATACAAGAGGCCATTCCAGAGCAATGCAGAGTCATTGTGAGGACCTTCACCCAGAACAAAGAAACTTGATCATGTACTGCAATTAAAGGCACGAGTCAGCACTATCAGGCATCTGAGGACTCTTAAAAATATCTAAGCAACCATACAACTTGTATTTAGACAGATAGTATCTGAATCTGTAACTAACACATCAGTAAACCTAAGAAGCTTATAAAATGTAATTGTAAGGTGTTTGGATGATGTCATAGTTGGTGATTTCATTGTCATGCAAATATGAGGACTTGAGTTTGCATTCCCAACAAGTATGTAAAAACCACCAGTTGCGAAAATAATTTTTTTTTATGATGGCTAAACTCATCTAAGAATGCTGGTTCAAATGAGTTATGAGTTTTCTTTTTATGTTCAAAGAATGTTTATGTTTTAATCATGTGAATGTGTGCATGCATGTACACACACACACACACACACACACACACACACACACACACACAGACCCTCACATGCACATGCATAATCCCATGCACACACACAGGTATTTGTGATGTTTATAGGAGCCAAAACGGATTATTGGAAGTCTTGAGGGTGAATTTACTCTCAGGGTGGGGTAGGAAGGCAGATGAGACCCAGAAGAGAGAACAGAGTGAAAAGAAGAGGAACGTGCAATGGTTTTTGGTTCAAAAAGGCATGGACATACCATCTGGTCAATTGGAATCAAGAGAAGGCCAGATAAAACATAGTAATAGTGTGGAATTATAGATAGAAAATAGATTTTAATGAGATAAAGTGTAAATATCTGGGCATTTCGATTTCTCAAAATGGCTTATCTTAATATAAAATATGTGTGTGTGTGTGTGTGTGTGTGTGTGTGTGTTTTATCAGGGAATAAAATGGACAAAGGCAGGGTAAAAACACCAGAATGGGAGTAAATTATTTTTTACAACAAACTACCTCCTTGTTTTTTGTTTTTGTTTGTTTGTTTGTTTGTTGTTGTTTTTGTTGTTGTTGGTGGTGGTGGTGGTGCTAGTGGTGGTGTGTGTTTGTGTGTGTGTGGGTGTGTGTGCATGCGTGTGTGTGTGTGTGTGTATGTGTGTGTCTTTTAACAGGGAATTAAATGGACAAAGGCAGGGTAAAAATACCATATTGGGATTAAATTATTTTCTACAACAAATTACCTCTTTGTTGTTTTTTGTTTGTTTGTTTCTTTGTTTATTTTTTGTTGATTTTGTAGTTGTTGTTGGTAGTGGTGGTGTTTGTGTGTGTGTGTTCGTGTGTGTGTGTTTTGTGCTATGTCTTCCTATTGTCTCAAAGCTCCAAGGTCACCTTACAGAGATCAGGGTTAGCGTAAAAAGAATCATATGTCCTAGAGGTCCTGTGGACAGTCAGTGTGCCACAATTGCCTCATATAGCCAGGCTCCCACTGTGACATAAAAAGAGGCATAGCTGCTGCTGTGCATTATGCATTAGTCAGACATACTTCCAAGGACAATGCACTCTTACAAGGCTCTTTGGTGATTTCTTGCCTTCCTAACCATCATTTCTCCTGGTGGCCCTGTTGCATACAATCTAGATTACAGTGTTCTAGTACACCAGGAAAGCACCCTTTTGCCTGGTTCTTCCCTGATTTACCAGAAAGCAAGTAGAGGAACTCCACACAAAACTTGCACTCAGGATTCAGCAGCCTTTCCCACCCACTCCCAGCTTTGCATTTTCTCCCCTTAAAGGACTGAAGAAAAGATTCTGTCATCCACAATTGGTAGAAATCAGCTTCGAAAAGTGTCCTAGAAGGTTTCTAGACAGCGAAAATCAAAATATGACAGGAGGTGTGTTCTACAGCTGGCCTCCTTCTCAGCAGACAATCAACAAATATTTCTCCAGGCTCTTCAGTGTCACAGCTCTGTGCCCATGTCTGGGGGGCCCACAGGTGTGTGAGACAAGGGACATAAGTTAGGGATAGGAAGACTGCTACACAGTAAGAAAATCTGTGGGAGAAGTAAGTCATATGGCCAGTAATTCCTTTGTTTTAATTCCCTTCATCTGTTCCCTTTGCATCTGGATTACAGCCTTTCCCAAGTCCTCTCATCCCATTCTCACACTCACATGCTCCTCTTCCATTGCTCCTTATCCTTCACCTTAGAGAAGGGGGATTCCCACATGTGTTCTAACCTGCCATGCTATGCACCCTTTTTTTTAGTTGGGAGACTTTTAATGATTGTATTTCCTTAGGGGCTTTACCTTTATTCAAGTTGTTTACCTGATCTTGATTTAAATTTGAAATTGACTATTTTGTTCTGATTTTCCAATGTTAAGGAGTATATGCTTTTTTTTTTTTTTTTTTTTTTTTTTTTTTTGAGCTGGGGACCGAACCCAGGGCTTTGCGCTTCCTAGGTAAGCGCTCTACCACTGAGCTAAATCCCCAGCCCGAGTATATGCTTTTGAAGTAAAACCTAAGGATTCTTTGAATTATCTCATTGTTCCTCGTTATGTCTTCCTTCATTTTTGTTAGTTAGGAGAATGTTCCTCCACGTTTGAATTAGATTGGCTAAGTTGCTAATTTTCTCAACTCTTGGGACCCTTTTTAATATTACTGTCTTCTTTTTTCTTATTTATTGATTCCAGCCTTGAGTTTGATAACTGCCTTCTGATAACTGCCCCTGTGGCATGTTTGTTTGTTTGTTTGTTTGTTTGTTTTCTTGTAGAGGTCTTCCCTGTGTTTTTAAGTTACTGGTATGTGATCTCTCTGATTGCATTGGAAAGGCCATTTTTGTAGTGATCTTTCCTCTTTGCAATTCTCTCATTGTTTCTCATGAGATTGTGTATGCTACTCCTTCATTTTCACTGAATTTTAGAATGTCTTTAATTTCTGTATGTCCTATCGAGGCCATCAGTCATTCGGTAAAAAGTTGTTTAATTTACATGAGTTTGTAGAGACTTTTCCTTGATTTTTAATGCCAGCTTTAGTCCATGGTGATCTTTTCCTATATCTGTGTTCTCTTAATGTATGTAAGATATCTGCCTAGGCCCTTCTGACTTTTAGACTTTCTGTTAAAAATTAATATAGTTTTGTTAAGTTTGCCTATGTTTGTTACTTGGGCTTTTTTCTTTGTACCGTTTAATATCATTTTTCTGTATATTAAGATTTGATTATTATGTGGACACATTAGTTTGTTTTCTTTTCTTTTAATCCAACATATTTCTTGTTCTGTAAACTTCATGTACATTCATGGACATCTCTTCCATTGGTTTAGGGGAGTTTTCTTCTATTACTTGGTTGAAAATAGTTCCTGGACTTTCAAACTGAGAATCTTCTCCTTGTATTCCTATTGCACTTAGGTTTGTTTGTTTGTTTGTTTGTTTGTTTTCTTTTTTCATAGTGTCCCATATTTCCCGGAGGTTTTATATTTAATATTTATCTTTGCTGATAGATTAATTCCATCTGTCTTATATGCCTGTGATTGCTGCTCCCATCTCTTGTATTCTCTTGTTGATGTTTGCATCTATAGTTTCTGTTCTCTTACGTAGGGTTTCCATCTCCAGGGTTTCTTTATTTTATGTTTTTCTTATTTCTTCTATTTTTCTTTTCAGGCCTTGAACAATCTTATTCATTTTCTTCACCCATTTGATTTTATTTTCCTATATTTATTTACAGGGATTATTCATTACTTCTTTAAAGTTAGCTAGAATCTTCATAAGATTAGATTTAAGGTCATTTTCTGCTGCAGCTGTGATTTAATATTCAACAGGCTGCTTTA
Source organism: Rattus norvegicus (assembly GCF_021556685.1). Classification (NCBI taxonomy): domain Eukaryota; kingdom Metazoa; phylum Chordata; class Mammalia; order Rodentia; family Muridae; genus Rattus; species Rattus norvegicus. The sequence continues at coordinate 32,769,981 of NC_141555.1, read as the reverse complement.
CTATAGTTAGAACATGGTTATACCAATTGCCCTGGGTGTTATTGACTGTGATCTTATGTTGCCCTTTAGCCCTCTTGGTTTTGCAGTTATTATGGATTTACATGATGATTTCTGAGATTATCATTGTTGGAAAAGTGCTTTTGGATGCCCCACTCCATTGATTCCTGTTTTCTTTCTGACTTCTACTCTGAGTGTCCCAGAGCACAGGTTACTTGCAAAAGTTCAAACCCAGTAGGGGTCTATCCACAGGTTTTTACGGCCTATGCGGCCTCTTGGGTTTTGGGTCCTAAAATTGTTTCTATGTTACCTAGTATAGGTTTTGTTTGGGAACCCAGTTACCACATTAATCTAGAGCAAAGAAGGTGGAAGTTGTTCTCCAGATAATGGACCCTAGGGAATGGGGTGATATTTAAGGTTCCTGAGTGTGCTTTAAGGGGTCTTGTTACACAAGGAATTGGGGCAGGATCTTTCTTGGTTAGTCCTTGTCAGAGCTGGTCTCCATGAAAGCAGTCAGAGTTGTGCATCAGAAAATGGAGTGCAAGATTCAGGGTGTAGTTTACTCCTGCAGAGTGTGCTTTCAGGGGATTTGCTGGCAAGTGCTTGAAGCAGTGTCTTCCTGGTTGTCCATTGTGCCGGTAGGCCTCAGGGAACACAAGCGTCATTTAAGCCTTGAAATGTAGTGCTAAAGACAGAGTCTAAATGCATGAAGCTTAATTGAAACCCAAATACTTTACTGGCATTCTTTAACTTTATTCTTAAGATACCTATAAACTCACACACAGTTTTGTTTATGTCCTGTGTAAGTGAGGACTAATTTGAGGAGTAAGTTTGCTTCCACAGCAGTAACAGATATCTTGGATTGAGAAGAATTAAGCACCAAGTACCTGTGACATGATTGGAGGCACCTACTCTATCCTGGGTCTATACCGATTTCACACAACCTAATATTAATCTATGTGTCTACTTATATGTCTAGGTATCTAGGTATCATGGTAGGTAGATAAACAGACAGAGAAGTATTGATCTGAGATATGCATATATATATACATAGATATACATATATATACATATATAGATATACATATATATGTGTGTGTGTGTTTGTGTGTGTGTGTGTGTGTGTGTGTGTGTGTGCCTGTATGTGTTTGTGCACATATGGGGAGAGGAGAGATTATTTGAGTGACTTACAGGCTCTGGTACAGCTAATCCCACAATGGCTGGCTGTGAAAGTTAAGGTCAAGAATTTTCCAGTTGCTGTGTCACCAAGAATGATGTCTTAAGTTGTCTTCAGTGGTTTTGGCATTCTTTCGAATTAAGATTTAATGCCAGTAATGAAATAAACTTGCTATCAAGACAGACCAAGCAGGATAAGAACAAGCATTTCTTTCTTCCTTGTCCTCCTATAGGCTTCCAATAGAAGGAATTGACCACATTGTAGCAGGATTAAATATCTGGATTCATGGTGTGTTTTTGTATTTTACATATTCAGACTAGAAGTAGATCTTGTCACTTTGAATGAAACCAGAAGTCCTTCAAAGATATGCCAATTATTTTATGGTTTTAGATAATTCCTGTTGCATTCACGTAGGCAACCGAAAATAGCCATCACGAGTCTACTTCTTGTCAACTTGAGACATCATCATATTTTCCTATATTGTGAATAATTTGTAAATGAAAATAATAACCAGATTATAATGGTGCCTTGATAAAATAGAATGATCCTACTTACAAATAGAAATGCATTATATATTTAACCAGGTCATAGTTATACTGAATGTGATATAATTATCAATTCCACAATGTCAAACACGTTATACATTTAGAATAGGTGCAATGGGTTTCATGGCACATTCTTTTAGTATCTCAAATTTGAAATGAATATGAAAATGATTGTATTGTCTTAATTGATATTATATTGCATGATAAATAAATGGAGGAAAGAAAACACAAAAATCTATAGAAACACTTTATTAACAAAATATGAAGGAATTATTGATTTCAATTATTAATCATTTTCTACTCTAGTTATGGTTATATAGACAACCATGTGTAAATACAACCTTAGGTTGTATTTATAAATACCTTCTTCACTACCCTGTTTTATTTTCTTCCCCCAACAGAAGCACCTCATTAGATACCAATCTCCATGCCTGATGGGTTTGCACCCTTTGTCATTCTGCACGAGTTTGACTATTTTCTTTTTACATTGGCTATGAGGACAAACATCTCTCCATCTTTTCCAAGTGCAAGCTGTCTCTCATTTCTACCAACTGGCCTGATAATGTTTCTGGCAGAGAACCCAACTCTTTTCTAGAAACTGAGAAGTTGAAGTTGACCTAGCTGACCGCATGTTCTTGACTCTTGTTAAACTTTCTTGTTTCCCCCAGCATTAGCCAAATAGGATGCATTTTTGTTCTTGTATACTTTTTCTTTAAAACTGAATCTGGTAATTTGCATTTAGAGTTAGTCTTCCTAAAATATTTCCCTCCAAGCCTTGGTCATTCTGAGTGGTCTTTCGATTTTACCCTGTAATATCGTGAAGCCATAGATTTATCTTTTTGAAATTGTAACCAGTTTGAGCAAATTATACATTTCATCATGTACTATGACCCTGATGTGTGTAGGTTTTTTTCAAGGTGCTACCTGAGGCATTCCACAGGGAACCAAGATAAAGAAACTCAACAGAGTGATTGAGGGACCTGTGATACCCTGGTCTACATTTCCTATAGAAATTTTCATGTATTTTGTTACTTTTAGAAGTAATACTGGATCTAAAACCTTCTGTTGAACACATAGTGATGGCCATTTTTACTGCCTCTAACAGACATCAAGATTCTAGGGAGATGTCTCCAAATGACACTTTTCCCAAGTGCATGATTTTGTTGTAACCACCATTTATTGTCTCCTTATATTCATTTATTTGTTTATGTGTTGTCTATCTCTGTCTCTTCTGACCATTCCGTTATTTGTCACTGTGAATTGAGATTTTTTTTATTAAAACTAATAAGCCATTCACTCCTTGGGGATATTATCTTTATTATTTCCTGAAAACCACAAGGAGGTGTGTATGGATTCTTTTAGAATGGCCTTCCTTTAAGGTTAAATGGCTGAGTTCAGGGGAAAAAAAAACACTGGAAATCTGGAAAAGTATGGCAGGGCATCATAAGAACTCCTGGCCATTCTAATTAGTTTCCTTCCATAGATGTGTGCTTAGGTTTATAACAACACATTCCTCTCTCGTTTGCACTTGATTCCTTAAAATTATATCTGTGACAACTTTAAAAATAACCTTCCCACAGGAAATAACAGGAACCAAACCAACATCCCAAGAGTACACAGGGATTGACCTATAACTCTTGTCACATATGTAGCAGAGGATCGACCTGGAAGGAGAGGTCCCTTATCCTGTCAAGGCTCAATGTCCCAGGGTAGGGGAATGTCAGGAAATGGAGGCGGGAGGGAGTAGGTGGGTAGGTGGGTAAGGAGCTCGCTCATAGAATCAGGGGAAGAAGGATGAGATACTTGGTTCCTGGAGGTGAAACAGGGAAATGGAACAACAATTATAATGTAAATAAAAATTAATAAATTATATCAATCTTCCAGTAACCAAGCTTGGAGAGAAAAAACATTAAAAAGATTCTACACATTTTTTAAGATGAGGAAGAACTACATCTCTCTTCTTTCTTTTTAGGATTGGTGAACTCATGCTGTGCATCAGTCAGGCCCAAGTTCCCTTTCCTCTTCTATTCCTGAAGTATCTCCTTGCATACCTATGATTAATCAAATTAATTTCCTTGTGTCCTGAATACCGGAATATGGCCACAGTATGTGCAGTTTCTGCAATTATTTAATACCCCTTAAGGCCACTTGGCATGCCCATGAACTGAGAGAGAAACCTAGGTAGGACCAAGGGCTTCTCCTTCCATTGGTGCACAACAAGGCCATGCTCTGCCACATATGCAGTTGGAGCCATAGGTCTCTCAATGCACATTCTTTGAATATTGGTCTAGTACCAGAAAGATCTAATTCATTGTAATTGTTGTTTTCATGGTGTTGAAAGCACCTTCAGCTCTAGTAATCCTCTCTCAAAATGTTCCAACAAGAGGTCCGTCTTCAGTTCACTGGTTTGCCACTAGCATTCATGTATATAGTTGACCTGCTCTAGCTGTGTCTTTCAGGCAATATCTACACCCGGTTCCTGGCAGAATGCATTTCTTAACTTCATCAATCTTCTCTAGTTTTGGTGGCATGCATATATATATATATATATATATATATATATATATATATACACACACACACACACACACACACACACACACACACACACACACTTTTGTTGTCTCCTAACGCTATGAGGGTACATGGAATATTAACGTGGATTCTGTGCCACTTGGTCAAGAATATAGAATCCACAAATGACAATGCCAAATAGACTACCTATTGTTCTTTTGAACCTATTGAAGTTGAGGTTTCACTGGACCTCAAGCAATTCCTCTCCCAGCACATCCTCCTGAATCTTATATTTGCCCTGAAGAAAGATCATGGTAGAACATCCAAAACCCTCAAGTCTGGCCGTGGGAAGATATTTGAGAACTGATATCTAATGTGACTACAGAACCACGTTAGGTTGTCCATATTGTCCTTTGCTTTACTGATGTCTGATAAATTTTGGATAAAATGAGGATTTGGGAGTTTATCATTTCGAAGAGGTAAACAATATTAATCTGATATTCACTCTATAGCTGGGCATTCTTTGTTGCAAAAATCATTGCAAAATATTGAATTGGAAAACAGAATGTTTGAATACACATTCAGGAATCTATGTAAAGTCCACTATGAAGGAATGTACAGTAAGAAAATGTCATACAATATTCTTTCAATTAAAGGTCTGTTGGGAAAATACTGTCCTTTAAGAAACAGAAAACACCTAGGAAATTGAATTGTATTTCACAGGAATGATCCAATGAATAAAATTATTATCCAGAAGATTCTCCTCCACTCCAAGTTCCTAGATCTTTTCTACCCATGCCAAGTCCCTAACTAACTTTCGCCATTCAGAGCATGTAACCACTAATGATGCAAAGAGAAGTCACTTTCTTTATTGAGATGTAGTATGTAATCTTTTCCATTGTGTCAAAGGACACACTCCTGGAAAGGGCACCCTCTAATCTTGTCAATGTAAGGAAAGCTGTTCTGCAGGAAGGCCATGGCAGTTCTCAGTGACATCACCATTAGGCTTTTCCTGAAAAATCTCTTTATCCAGAAGAGTCTTAGGTTCTTCGGTGATGTCACAGGTGTTGTTGTGACTGCTCTGCCTCTCAGATATTCCTTCAGTACCTCTACGGTTTACTAATTGTCTTCTAATTCAGAGTAAACAGCCATTTGGGAGGTGAACAAAGAAGAAGAAGAGATCAGAGATGGAGAGAATGAAGCTGGCCTTTTGTTTTAGTTTAAAAAATCGACGAAATATGTAGTCCATGGGAACGCTCACTGAATGCTCTCTCAGAATAGTTATGGTTCATTGAAGAGATGGTGTTGATCTCAGCCTTCCACACGTGGGAAGCTGGAGCCTGGATCCACTCAGTAGCATCTAGATTTACTTGCTGGCTATGGTTCCTGGAAATCAGAGATGTTTATATCATTAATATCTATATTCCAAATGTCAGGTACTGGGATGGACAGAGTTGATTTTCTAAGAGCTCATGGATTCTATTCTTTCTGCCCAGAAGGAAAAGTTCCTAAGGAAGATGGAAACAACAAGTATTGTGTCCTCAGCTCAATTTAAACTCCTCCAGGCTTTGGATTCCTAGAGTGCAGTTTGTGTCTGAAACTGATATCTGGGAGAGAAAATTACTTCTAGTTGAGACTTCATTACATCATACTTTCGACTGTATTACTCTGATTATCATTCCCTGACAAGACCATTTAGATTTCTGAGTCAATAAGTGTGATTAGTTGGCACTTTTCTTTTCTTTTATTTCTTTCATTTTTTTTTATTTTTTAGCAAATTTTATTCTTTTCTTATTGAATATTTCTATATTTACATTTCAAATATTATTTCCTTTTTCAATTTCCTGGCCATAAAATCCCTTATCAGTTCCCCTCCCCTTGTTCTATTACCCCACTTACTATACCTTGAAAATCATTTGAACAGGCTGTCAATCCCAGGGAAGACCAATGGCCTCTCCTTCCATTGGTGCCCAATAAGGTCATCCTCTGCTACATACGCTTTTGGAGCCATAGGTCTGTCCATGTACAGTCTTTGAATATTGGTTTGGTAAGAGAAAGCTCTGGTTCATTGGCATTGTTGTTCTTATGGGATTGAAAGCCCCTTCAGCTCTTGTAATCCTTTCTCAAAATCTACCAAAATGAGGTCCGTTTTCAGTTAACTGGTTTGCCACTAGCATTCAATTCTGTATTTGTCATGCTCTAGCTGGGTCACTGTGTAAAGTTCTATACCTGGTTCCTCTCAGTATGCACTTCTAAGCTTAATCATTCTTATCTAATTTTGTTGGATGAAATTATATATATATATATATATATATATATATATATATATATATATATATATATATTCTTGATGGTCCTTACAGCTATGAGGTTATTTGGAAATTTAGCATGAATGAGCAGATCTAGGTCAAGAATTTATAATCCAAAAATTACAGTGTCAAATATACTCCCTCCTGTTCTTATGAACCTATTGAAGTTGATGTTTCCATGGACCTAAAGCCATCCCTCTCCTTGCCCATCTTCCTGAATCTTAGGGTTGGACTGAAAAAAGAATCATGGTAAAATATCCAAAACCCTCAAGTCTGTCCCTGGTAACACAGGAAGGTAGATATTAGAGAACTGATGTCTAATGGGACTACAGAAACACATTCAATAGTTCATGTTGTCCTTTGCTTTCCTGATGTCTGGTAATTTTTGGATAAAATGTGGATTTCGGAGTTTATCACTGAAATGGGAACACAATACTTACACTGTTATAATGACTCTATAACTGGGCCCACTTTTGTTCCAAAACAATTGCAAAATAATGAAATTGGAAAACGGAATTGTTGAGTAAACAATCAGAAATATATATAAAGTTCACTATCAAGGAATGTAAAATTGGAAAATGTAGTAAAATATTCATTCACTTAAAGATCTGTAGGAAAAACACTGGCCATAGGAAACAGAGAAAACCTAGAAAATTGATTTGTATGTCACAGAAATTGACTGGGAATAAAAATATTATCAAGAAGAATCTCTTCCCCTCCATGTTCCTAATTTTTTCTACCAGTAACAAGCCCCTGACTATCTCCATTCAGAATATGTAACCACTAATGAAGCAAAGAGATGTCTCTAGGTTTAGAGAGATGTATGTAAAGGTTTCCACTGTGTCACAGGAGACACTCCTGGAAAGGGCACCCTCTAATCTGGTCAATGTAAGGAAAGCTGTTTAGCAGGTAGGACAAGGCAGTTCTCAGTCACATCACCATTAAGACCTCAACGAAAAATCTCTTGTAACCTGGAGAGTAGTAGATTCTTCTGTGATGTCACAAGTGTTGTCGTGACATTAACTGCCTCTCAGATATTCCTTAAGTACCTCTACCTCTAGGGTTTACTAATTGGCCTATAATTCAAAGTAAACAGCCATTTGTGAGAGAGAAGATCAAGGAGGAGGGATAGGGAGAAGGAAGCTGGCCTTCTGTCTTGGTATAAAAAGAACAAATATGTGCTCCTTGGTAAAGCTCAGTGAGTCCTGCTTAGGGGTTGACTGGGTTCCTCAAAGAGATAGCCTAAATCATAGCCTTCCACATATAGGAATCAGTAGCTGGGAGCCTCTCAAAGTATGTAGACTTCCCTGCCTATTATGGTTCCTGGAAGTTATTGAGTTTATATCATTAATTTCTTTATTCTAAAAGCTAAGTCTTGGGAAGGACAAAGTAGTTTTCCTGAGAGCTCAAGGCTTTTCTTTGTGCCCAGAACAAAAAGGTGCTAAGGATGAAGGCAAAGGCAAGTATTGTGTCCTCAGCTCAGTGTAAACTCCTCCATGCTTTGGATTCCTTTAGTGCAGTTTGTGTCTGAAACTGATATCTGGGAAGGAGAATTGCTTCTAGTTGAGACTTCATCATCTCACTCTTTTCACTACTATTACTCTGAGTAGCATTCCCTAACAGTTACCCTTAAGATTTCTGAGTCAGTAAGTTTTTATTCCTTTTCCTTCCTTTATTTTTTATTTTTTTTCAGGAAATTTTAATGAATTTTTAATCGGATATTTCCATATTTACACTTCAAATGTTATTTCATTTCCCAAGTTCCTTTCCATAGAGCTTAACTAGTATCCTCCCCTTTTTCTATAAACTCCCCTTACTGCCCCTTGTCATTCTCTTTAACTGGGAGTCAAACCCATGGAGTACAATCGGCTTCTCCTTACATTGGTGCCCAACAAGGCCATCCTCTGCCACATATGCAGTTGGATCTTTAGGTCTTTACATGTACAGATTTGAATATTGGTTTGAATGAACCAGAAAGCTCTGGTTCATTGGCATTGTAGTTCTTATGGGATTTGAAATCTCCTTCAGTTCTTGTAAACCTTTCTCAAAATCTACCAGCAGGAGGTCTGGATCAGTGCACTGGTTTGCCACTGGAATTCACTTCTGTATTTGACATGCTCTAGCTATGTCTCTCAGGGAAGATCTAAATCTGTTTCCTGTCAGCATGTACTTCTTAGCTTCATCAATCCTATATTCATATCAATCTTATATTCTTATATTCCTTCAGTATCTGCTGTAAACTCATAGATATTTTTCCCCCTTCTAAAACGGACTGAAGCAAGCATAAGTTGGGTTCCTTTTCTTGACCTTCTAGTGGTCTGTGGATGGTACCATGAGTAATTTGAGCTTTTGGGTCAATACACACGTTTGGTGATTGCATACCATGTGTGTTTTTCTGTGATTTGTTTGCTTCACACAGGATGATATTTTCTTGTTCAATCCATTAGTTTATGTCTTTCTTGTAATCATTGTTTTATAGCTGATTAGTAGTCCATTGTGTAGATGTACCATATTTTCTGTATCCATTTCTCTGATGAATGCCATCTGGGTTCTTTAAAGTCTATGGGTATTTTAAATAAGGTTGCTATGAACATTGTTCTGTATGTGTCTTTTTTTATGTCTTCTTTTCGGTATATGCCCAGGAGTGGTATGGCTTGGACCTCAGTTATTGCAATGTCCAATTTTCTAAGGATCCTGCAGACTGATTTCCAGAATGTTTGAACCAGTTTGTAATCCAACCAACAAAGAAGGAGTGTTCCTCTTTCTTCACATCCTTATCATCATCTTCTGTCTCCTGAGTTTTTTTATTACAGTCATTCTGACTTGTGTGAGGTGGAAACTCAGAGTTGTTTTCATTTACATTTCTATGATGACCATTTCTTTACGTTCTTTTCAGATAATTGATTTCCTTCAGTTGAGAAATCTTTGTTTAGTTCTGGAACATAATTTTAATAGGGTTATTTGTCTCTCTGAAGTCTAAATTTTGAGTTCCTTGTATGTATTGGTTATGGCCTTCTATCAGATGGAGGATTGGTATAGACCTTTCCAAATCTGTTCCTTGCAGTTTTGTCCTAAAAGTGTCCTTTGGCAGGCAGTTTTCTACTACAGTGAAGACCTGTCAGTTAGTAAACTAAAACAAGGACTGGCTCCTTACTGACCTCCCTACGTGTTCTGAACAGTAGATGGGGAAACTAAACAACCATGTTATACCCCTACAAGGCATGCCTATCTATAGTCGTGGATCTAGAGAGACCTATCAGAGATTCTGGGCATCTGTCAAAGAAATGTAGGCTGGTGAAGTTTGCAGTTTTCATCCTGGTTTCTGTATCTACAGGGTATGGTGTTGTGAAGACAAGATACCACATGTGCAGCTGTGAATAAGTCTGAGAAGGCTGACTTCTTGGATTTCTGAAGCATTACTAAGTGATCCAGAGGAAATCAGCACGCCCTGCTCAGCAGAGCTCTGGGAATGCTGACACTCTTGCTTCATGTTTATATTAACCTAGGTCAAAAGATCACCTGTCAGGTATGTTCTTGAATATCCTTCAGTGTGCTAGCATTGGATTGAAATGAAATACTCTTCAGGAGAGGTGTGGGAAACAACTGAACTCTTCCGTTAGAATCAGAGAGATGAGCTGTATTGACCTTCAATTGACTGTGTATGCTTCTGGTCTTTGGCTTTGACTATGCAGATCTATTGTCTCATACATCATTGTTCATGTGGCCAAGTTGCGGGGAAAGTGCGACACACAATTCTTTCCCATTTTCACATCCTCCATTCTAGGGTAATAGATTTTAGAAAAGCCCTTCCCATTTTATATAGTAGACCAACTGACCTAACTTTTCTTCAATACGCTCTTCTCTATTATCTGTATACCGTGTTTGTGTTTGTGTTTGTGTGTGTGTGTGTGTGTGTGTGTGTGTGTGTGTGTTTCAGTTTGTGCGCATAAATGGTTAGTTTGTATGCAAGTTTAGAGAAGGATTCTATGTAAGAAATCTCTAAACTGTGGATGGGGCAGCATCCAAATGTTCTCCCACATCATGATCTTCTAGAAAGAGTAGCATAATCTGCAAAAAATAATACAGTTGAAAGTAAAACTTGGAGGAAATGCCCTGGGATGGCTACATTATCACTGTTGACTGTGACATTTTTCTCTTGGCTTCTGTGGCCAGACATGAAGGCTCTGAAGCAAAGTTGCATCCTGTTGATCTGTGAATAAGATGAAGGAGGCTATCAACTGGGTCACATGAAGTATATGAAAAGCGTGACAGCAGCAGCTCTCTGCTCCCAGACCCCGTGAGAGAGAGACCCAACCGCCTGGTCAGGTGGGCACTCCTGAGGCTGCAGAGCAGAAGAGACCACCAGCGCTCACCCCTGCCCACATCCCTGGCCCAAGAGGAAACTGTATAAGGCCTCTGGGCTCCCGTGGAGGAGGGCCCAGGAGCGGCAGGACCCCTGCCTGAGACACCCCGGAACCTGAAGGAAACAGACCTCATAAACAGTTCTCTGCACCCAAATCCCGTGGGAGGGAGAGCTAAACCTTCAGAGAGGCAGACAAGCCTGGGAAACCAGAAGAGACCGCTCTCTGCACACACATCTTGGACGCCAGAGGAAAAAGCCAAAGACCATCTGGAACCCTGGTGCACTGAAGCTCCCAGAAGGGGCGGCACATGTCTTCCTGGTTGCTGCCGCTGCAGAGAGCCCATGGGCAGCACCCCATGAGCGAACTTGAGCCTCTGGACCACAGGTAAGACCAAATTTTCTGCTTCAAGAAAGCTGCCTGGTGAACTCAAGACACAGGCCCACAGGAACAGCTGAAGACCTGTAGAGAGGAAAAACTACACGCCCAAAAGCAGAACATTCTGTCCCCATAACTGACTGAAAGAGAGGAAAACAGGTCTACAGCACTCCTGACACACAGGCTTATAGGACAGTCTAGCTACTGTCGGAAATAGTAGAACAAAGTAACACTAGAGATAATCTGATGGCGTGAGGCAAGTGCAGGAACCCAAGGAACAGAAACCAAGACTACATGGCACCATCGGAGCCCAATTCTCCCATCAAAACAAACATGGAATATCCAAACAAATCAGAAAAGCAAGATCTAGTTTCAAAATCATTTTTGATCATGATGCTGGAGGACTTCAAGAAGGATGTGAAGAACTCCCTTAGAGAACAAGTAGAAGCCTACAGAGAGGAATCGCAAAAATGCCTGAAAGAATTCCAGGAAAACATAAATAAACAAGTAGAAGCCCATAGAGAGGAGACACAAAAATCCCTGAAAGAATTCCAGGAAAACATAAATAAACAAGTAGAAGCCCATAGAGAGGAGACACAAAAATCCCTGAAAGAATTCCAGGAAAACACAATCAAACAGTTGAAGGAATTAAAAATGGAAATAGAAGCCATCAAGAAAGAACACATGGAAACAGCCCTGGATATAGAAAACCAAAAGAGGAGACAAGGAGCTGTAGATACAAGCTTCACCAACAGAATACAAGAGATGGAAGAGAGAATCTCAGGAGCAGAAGATTCCATAGAAATCATTGACTCAACTGTCAAAGATAATGTAAAGCGGAAAAAGCTACTGGTCCAAATCATACAGGAAATCCAGGACTCAATGAGAAGATCAAACCTAAGGATAATAGGTATAGAAGAGAGTGAAGACTCCCAGCTCAAAGGAACAGTAAATATCTTCAACAAAATCATAGAAGAAAACTTCCCTAACCTAAAAAAAGAGATACCCATAGACATTCAAGAAGCCTACAGAACTCCAAATAGATTGGACCAGAAAAGAAACACCTCCCGTCACATAATTGTCAAAACACCAAACGCACAAAATAAAGAAAGAATATTAAAAGCAGTAAGGGAAAAAGGTCAAGTAACATATAAAGGGAGACCTATCAGAATCACACTAGACTTCTCGCCAGAAACTATGAAGGCCAGAAGATCCTGGACTGATGTCATACAGACCCTAAGAGAACACAAATGCCAGCCCAGGTTACTGTATCCAGCAAAACTCTCAATTAACATTGATGGAGAAACCAAGATATTCCATGACAAAACCAAATTTACACAATATCTTTCTACAAATCCAGCACTACAAAGTATAATAAATGGTAAAGCCCAACATAAGGAGGCAAGCTATACCCTAGAAGAAGCAAGAAACTAATCGTCTTGGCAACAAAACAAAGAGAATGAAAGCACACAAACATAACCTCACATCCAAATATGAATATAAAGGGAAACAATAATCACTATTCCTTAACATCTCTCAGTATCAATGGCCTCAACTCCCCAATAAAAAGACATAGATTAACAAACTGGATACGCAATGAGGACACTGCATTCTGCTGCCTACAGGAAACACACCTCAGACACAAAGACAGACACTACCTCAGAGTGAAAGGCTGGAAAACAACTTTCCAAGCAAATGGTCAGAAGTAGCAAGCTGGAGTTGCCATTCTAATATCAAATAAAATCAATTTCCAACTAAAAGTCATCAAAAAAGATAAGGAAGGACACTTCATATTCATCAAAGGATAAATCCACCAAGATGAACTCTCAATCCTAAATATCTATGCCCCAAATACAAGGGCACCTACTTATGTAAAATAACCCTTATTAAGCTCAAAACACACATTGCACCTCACACAATAATAGTAGGAGATTTCAGCGCTCCACTCTCATCAATGGACAGATCATGGAAACAGAAATTAAACAGTGATGTCGACAGACTAAGAGAAGTCATGAGCCAAATGGACTTAACGGATATTTATAGAACATTCTATCCTAAAGCAAAAGGATATACCTTCTTCTCAGCACCTCATGGTACTTTCTCCAAAATTGACCATATAATTGGTCAAAAAACGGGCCTCAACAGGTACAGAAAGATAGAAATAATCCCATGCGTGCTATCAGACCACCACGGCCTAAAACTGGTCTTCAATAACAATCGAAAAATGCCCACATATACTTGGAAATTGAACAATGCTCTACTCAATGATAACCTGGTCAAGGAAGAAATAAAGAAAGAAATTAAAACCTTTTAAAAATTAATGAAAATGAAGGTACAACATACCCAAATTATGGGACACAATGAAAGCTGTGCTAAGAGGAAAACTCATAGCACTGAGTTTCTGCAGAAAGAAACAGGAAAGAGCATATGTCAGCAGCTTGACAGCACACTCAAAAGCTCTAGAACAAAAAGAAGCAAATACACCCAGGAGGAGTAGAAGGCAGGAAATAATCAAACTCAGAGCTGAAATCAACCAAGTAGAAACAAAAAGGACCATAGAAAGAATCAACAAAACCAAAAGCTGGTTCTTTGAGAAAATCAACATAATAGATAAACCCTTAGTCAGACTAACGAGAGGACACAGAGAGTGTGTCCAAATTAACAAAATCAGAAATGAAAAGGGAGACATAACTACAGATTCAGAGGAAATTCAAAAAATCATCAGATCTTACTTTAAAAACCTATATTCAACAAAACTTGAAAATCTTCAGGAAATGGACAATTTCCTAGACAGATACCAGGTATCGAAGTTAAATCAGGAACAGATAAACCAGTTAAACAACCCAATAACTCCTAAGGCAATAGAAGCAGCCATTAAAGGTCTCCCAACCAAAAAGATTCCAGGTCAAGACAGGTTTAGTGCAGAATTCTATCAAATCTTCATAGAAGACCTCATACCAATATTATCCAAACTATTCCACAAAATTGAAACAGATGGAGCTCTACCAAATCCTTCTACGAAGCCACAATTACTCTTATACCTAAACCACACAAAGACACAACAAAAAGAGAGAACTTCAGACCAATTTCCCTTATGAATATCGACGCAAAATACTCAATAAAATTCTGGCAAACCGAATTCAAGAGCACATCAAAACAATGATCCACCATGATCAAGTAGGCTTCATCCCAGGCATGCAGGGATGGATTAATATACGGAAAACCATCAAGGTGATCCATTATATAAACTAACTGAAAGAACAGAACCACATGATCATTTCATTAGATGCTGAGAAACCATTTGACAAAATTTAACACCCCTTCATGATAAAAGTCCTGGAAAGAATAGGAATTCCAGGCCCATACCTAAACATAGTAAAAGCCATATACAGCAAACCAGTTGCTAACATTAAACTAAATGGAGAGAAACTTGAAGCAATCCCACTAAAATCAGGGACTAGACAAGGCTGCCCACTCTCTCCCTACTTATTCCATATAGTTCTTGAAGTTCTAGCCAGAGCAATCAGACAACAAAAGGAGATCAAGGGGATACAGATCGGAAAAGAAGAGGTCAAAATATCACTATTTGCAGATGACATGATAGTATATTTAAGTGATCCCAAAAGTTCCACCAGAGAACTACTAAAGCAGATAAACAACTTCCGCAAAGAGGCTGGGTATAAAATTTACTCAAATAAATCAGTTGACTTCCTCTATACAAAAGAGAAAGAAGCCGAGGAAGAAATTAGGGAAACGACACCATTCATAATAGACCCAAATAATATAAAGTACCTCGGTGTGACTTTAATCAAGCAAGTAAAAGATCTGTACAATAAGAACTTCAAGACACTGAGGAAAGAAATTGAAGAAGACATCAGAAGATGGAAAGATCTCCCATGCTCATGGATTGGCAGGATTAATATAGTAAAAATGGCCATTTTACCAAAAGCAATCTACAGATTCAATTCAATCCCCATTAAAATACTAATCAAATTCTTCAAAGAGTTAGACAGAACAATTTGCAAATTCATCTGGCATAACAAAAAACCCAGGATAGCTAAAGCTATCCTCAACAATAAAAGGAATTTAGGGGGAATCACTATCCCTGAACTCAAGCAGTATTACAGAGCAATAGTGATAAAAACTGCATGGTATTGCTACAGAGACAGACAGATAGACCAATGGAATAGAATTGAAGACCCAGAAATGAACCCACACACCTATGGTCACTTGATTTTTGACAAAGGAGCCAAAACCATCCAATGGAAAAAAGATAGCATTTTCAGCAAATGGTGCTGGTTCAACTGGAGGGCAATATGTAGAAGAATGCAGATCGATCCATCCTTATCACCCTGTACAAAGCTTAAGTCCAAGTGGATCAAGGACCTCCACATCAAACCAGACACACTCAAACTAATAGAAGAAAAACTAGGGAAGCATCTGGAACACATAGGCACTGGAAAAAATTTCCTGAACAAAACTCCAATGGCTTATGCTCTAAGATCAAGAATCGACAAATGGGATCTCATAAAACTGCAAAGCTTCTGTAAGGCAAAGGACACTGTGGTTAGGACAAAACGGCAACCAACAGATTGGGAAAAGATCTTTACCAATCCTACAACAGATAGAGGCCTTATATCCAAAATATACAAAGAACTCAAGAAGTTAGACCGCAGGGAAACAAATAACCCTATTAAAAAATGGGGATCAGAGCTAAACAAAGAATTCACAGCTGAGGAATGCCAAATGACTGAGAAACACCTAAAGAAATGTTCAACATCTTTAGTCATAAGGGAAATGCAAATCAAAACAACCCTGAGATTTCACCTCACACCAGTGAGTATGGCTAAGATCAAAAACTCAGGTGACAGCAGATGCTGGCGAGGATGTGGAGAAAGAGGAACACTCCTCCATTGTTGGTGGGATTGCAGACTGGTAAAACCATTCTGGAAATCAGTCTGGAGGTTCCTCAGAAATTTGGACATTGTACTGCCTGAGGATCCAGGTATTCCTCTCTTGGGCATATACCCAAAAGATGCCTCAACATATGAAAGAGACACGTGCTCCACTAAGTTCATCGCAGCCTTATTTATAATAGCCAGAAAATGGAAAGAACCCAGATGCCCTTCAACAGAGGAATGGATACAGAAAATGTGGTACATCTACACAATGGAATATTACTCAGCTATCAAAAACAATGAGTTTATGAAATTCGTAGGCAAATGGTTGGAACTGGAAAATATCATCCTGAGGGAGCTAACCCAATCACAGAAAGACACACATGGTATGCACTCATTGATAAGTGGCTATTAGCCCAAATGCTTGAATAACCTAGATCCCTAGAACAAAGGAAACTCAAGAAGGATGTTCAAAATATGAATGCTTCACTCCTTCTTTAAATGAGGAAAAAGAATACCCTTGGCAGGGAAGGGAGAGGCAAAGATTAAAACAGAGACTGAAGGAATACCCATTCAGAGCCTGCCCCACATGTGGCCCACACATATACAGCCACCCAACTAGACAAGATGGATGAAGCAAAGAAGTGCAGACCGACAGGAGCTGGATGTAGATCACTTCTGAGAGACAGAGCCAGAATACAGCAAATACAGAGGCAAATGCCAGCAGCATACCACTGAACTGAGAATAGGTCCCCTATTGAAGGAATCAGAGAAAGAACTGGAAGAGCTTGAAGGGGCTCGAGACCACAAAAGTACAAGAATCTTAAGCAACCAGACCTTCCAGGGACTAAGCCACTACCTAAAGACTATACATGGACTGACCCTGGACTCTGACCTCATAGGTAGCAATGAATATCCTAGTAAGAGCACCAGTGGAAGGGGAAGCCCTGGGTCCTGCTAAGACTGAACCCCCAGTGAACTAGACTATGGGGGGCGGCAATGGGGGAGGTTTGGTAGGGGAACACCCATAAGGAAGGGGAGGGGGGAGCGGGATGTTTGCCCGGAAACCGGGAAAGGGAATAACACTTGAAATGTATATAAGAAATACTCAAGTTAATAAAAAAAAAAGCGTGACAAGAGAGTATCAGGCCATTGTGACACTGTCCTCCCATTAGAAACATGGAAGTGTTGACAATCACAGGTTGTGGTATCATGTCTGAAATTTGACACCCAGCTAGGCAAAGGTTAACCTGTCAGTTAGCTTCCTGAGTACCATCCACAAGACAAGGGTAGGCTCAGATGATGGAATGTTGAAGATAGCTGCTATTCATTGTGAGCTACTTTTCAGGGTAAGTGGAAGACCATTTATCCTCTTGTGACATTGGAGATCAGAGTAATGAATGGGGACAGAGAGGACAAATCTGTGTTTTTTTTTTTTTTTTGTTTTGTTTTCTGGACAACCATAACTACATTTTCTAGGCTAAGGATTTGCACATGGAAGTCTAGTGTCTCACATTGGTATATACCAATCTTGTATGATCTCAATAGCACAAGTGGTTCCAGGCTTCTTTTTTAGTTACTGGGATTTACAGGCAGTCATTTATGTCTTGTCTCCTAGATTCACAAATTATTTTCTGGCTTCATATACACAAGGCATATTTTTACACTCTGTCTCTTTGTGTATGTGTCTTTCTCTGTCTTTCAGTCTCATCTCTCTTTCTCCTTCTGTCTGCCTCTCTTTCCTGTTTTTCAGCTTTCCTACAACAATCTTTACTAATGATAATATATTTCATTTCAGTTCATGCACTTTATTCTCTCATAAACTCCAGTGTGATCTAAAATTGCTGTCTATTGCAGAACCACAATTAAAAATATAACTGTTGTCCAAATCTACTAGACTAGAATTTTAACCACTGAGAAGATGTAGAATATCAACAGCTCCCAACAAGCCTAGGATCATGTATGGAAGGAAAATTTTCAGAGATAAAAGAAATGCATGCCAGGATGACCATGGCTTCTCTTTAGAGGGACTACCAGCATCTGGAGAAAGGTAACATGGGGCTTTAATAAACATGCATCGTGTAACAATACCTAGTCTCTTCCCTTATGTTACACGTCCCTGTCTGTATTTTCCTAATGGCTGTTGTATATAAATGTAGTAGTTACTGCCTTTCAGGAGTATAGACGTTGTCACATGTGGCCCCCAAATGAAGAATTTGATTTTTCTTCCCTGGCTGAAGCTCCTTGCCAATGATCTACAACAACATTTCCCCCTATGACTTCTGCTTTGTTTTGTGTGTGAGTTTCTGTGTGTGTGTGTGTGTGTGTGTGTGTGTGTGTGTATCTGTCTGTCTGTCTGTCTTTCTGTCTTTGTCTCTGTCAGTCTGTTTCTTCCAGATGATACCTCTCTATACTTCAGTTTCACTTCTTAATTGCTCATTCCAAGATTGACCCATCATGCTTTCTCTTAGTGTTTGCTTTTGATGACTCAAATTACACATATGTTAATCAGTGCACCTGTAGCCACAACTGTGTACCATTGATCACATCATAACCACCCTCACGGCTAAGAAAAGCTATTTTTGAGCCTCTGAGGGAAGTTTTTATAAGAATTTAAAACTTTTCTGTATTTTTTACTCCCCTATCCAAACTGTTGTAGTTTGTGGATCTTCCCCAAGTCTTTGCTTAATTGTATTTATCTATGTTCCTGGCCTACTGGGAAGACATCATCCCAACCTTCCAATATTACTAATCAGGAGGAATAGATGAAGAAATTGGAGAAATTGGTCATTTATCTACAGAAGATGTCCCTGAGATGGATTAACTGTGTCGAATCATCGCATCACTGACAAGCATTCTGAACTATGTTCTCAGTTTATTTTCTTCTTTGTCATTTTGAGTGTGCTACCTAAGGTGGTGAGGACCATTTGTGGGCTGTGTTTGAGAATTGACTCTTCACTATTCATGCATGAAGGTGGTAAAAAATACAATAGATCAGTGATATCTCTGGGTTAGAAGGATAGTGATAGAATGTCTTCCTTTGTGTCTCAGGCAAAGATCCTTGAAAGGGCAACTTGGCTTGTTGATTTGGAGAAGAGTTAGTTAATGGGTAGGTATGTGCTGTTGAAGGGGACTCTCTTCTGGATACTCTAGTGTATGCTGGAATTTCCATGGTATTCTCTGTGATGTCACTAGTGTTATGGAAACAGAAACTGCCCTTGTGGTATTTAGTTAGTACTTATTGGTTTACGCACACAAATATTTTTGAGGATGATCAAGCTATTTACAGAGAAAACAGAAAGCATGGAGAGACAAAAGAAAGAGAAAGAAAAAATTAAAATACTTTCTTTTTACAGAAATGGAAAGAATAATTATCTTGTGGTAAATGGCGACTTAGGGCACTTGGCTGGTTCTGAGGAGCTTCCTAGAGGAGGTGCTCTTGGCTCTGGCCTTGTAGGAGTACGACTTATGATCTGAGGGCTCTGGATTCCTAATGAAGAGAACCAGTTTCAGGAATATCTGATCATTTTTTGGCAGAGAACCAGGAATTGTCAAGCATGCAGCTGGTCTACTATGAGTTTCTTACTTTCATTCTGAATGAGCAAGAATTCCAAGAAGAGCCACAGGAATAAAAATTTTGACTCTCAGTGTAGAGTATTGAATTTTATCTTCAGAGGTATCCTGGACATGCCATTGGAATTTTATGACAAGGGCTTCTACCCTTGACATGCATCAATATCTCTGACTCTTTGTCTTGGACATACATGATTAAGGATTGGGGGTCCTAAACACTAATGACTCCAGGACTTACCTGCATCCCATCAGATATGTACTGAAAATGTCCTCCATTTCTTCATGTCTTGGCCAGATTTTGTTGTTAAGGGCCAGGGGGACTGCAGAAGGAAGTGAGGCATATGTCTATCGATCATGGTTGGGAGAAAGAAAATAGCTAATAGATCCAGCTTGACTAGAGCTTTCCTCCTCTTTCAGTGCTTCCACGTGTCTGTTGACTTCTCCTTTTGTCATGCTTTATTGGGGGATTTGCATTTTTTCTCCTGTGTCTGGGCTACTACTATGCATGTTCCCTTGTTTTTATCTACAGGGTCTCCGGGTAAGGCATCATCCCAACCTTCCAGCATCAGTGAGCAAGTGCAACAGATTAAGAAGTTGGAGAAATTGACTAAGGAGCTCCAGAAGATGACATGTGAGTTGGAAAATTCTCGTGCATAGGTAACCATTGCACCAACAGCATTTGAAGAGAAGTACTCATTGTATGCACTTCTTTGTAGATAGTCCTGACCCCTGTGTGATAACCTCAGTTTTCTCAGACCACAGGAAAATGCAACTGTAATGTCCTCATGTACAAATTAATTTTCTTATGTTCCTCTCAGAATCACGACATAAAGAAAGGATAGTAGTGTGATAGGAAGCTATTTTATTTCTCAGAAATGCAGAAGCAGTGGTTTGAATAACTGTCTTGGGTTACGGAAAGTAATGTGTGAGCTCTCATCATGGATTTTAATAGACAGAGAATGTATTTTCTGTCCTCAGACACACAGAAAGTTGGTAAGCTACAGAAGCATAGTAACTTAAACTTAGATAAGTAAACTTTTATTTTTTTTATTTAAAGTTTTATTTTATTTGTTTTCAATGAGTATCTGTAACTCTCAGACACAACAGAAGTGGAAGTTTAATGCCATTATACATGGTTTTATGCAACTATGATTTTGCTGGTAGTTGAACTCAGGACCTATGGAAAAACAGTTAGGGCTCTTAAATGCTGAATCATCTCACCAGTCTAAATTACTTTTGACGATGATGGTGATGGTGATGATGATGATGATGATGATGATGATGATGATGATGATGATTACCATTATTATTATTATACTTAAACTCTAAAGGGATCAAGATTTCCCCTCCTCCAAAGCTCTTTCCCCTCTCCTGTCTCAAGATACCCTACAATAAAGAAGATACCATCACAGCTTCCCATCCTCCCCAGCACTGAAGAAAGAAAAGTTTTACTTTGTCATGGTTATTGACATATTCTTGTTGACTGGGCTCAGAGCTTCAGATCTGATGGAGGGAGACTATGGAAATGGAATCTCCTTTGGAGGAATCTGCTTACCTTGTAGGAATGGGGAAACAGAGAGCAAAAGTAAGATGTTGTTCCACGACTTCATCCCTTGCTAAGAAAAAGTGTCCTTTTCACAGCTTGGGAACTGGGTAAGCAGTCTAAGCAAGCATGGCTAACAAGCCAAACCAGATGGGTAAACATTTGTCCATTGGATACGAAGGGGGAGCATTTAATTGACTATGCTGACTGTATCTCCTGTCCACTGTGTTCTAATCCCATGCAAGGAAAGTTCGGTGGATTTTGTCTGTCCTGTGTCAGAACAATAGTGTTTTCCATTCTGAATGCTTTTTCTTCACTGATATGAACCTTGAGAGAACAGTGGGAGCCACGGAAAGCCACAGCCAACAACATTCTACTTTCTAGAATATCAAGGCCTTCTCATAAGAAACACTTTCTTGTAGTTGTGAATTCAGCAGGGAGGAAAATTACAACCAACCTCTGATCAAGCAGCATAAAAATTAGCATGAGATAAAGAAAGACTTAAAAATGAGTCAGATCTCTGATACATAACAATAAGTGGACCCTGGCACTGTCACAAATAACATTAAGGTTATTTTGTTGAGCAAGAGTTACTCTCCTGGAGTCCTCAGATGTTCATATGTGGTTGAAAATCTGTCACGGAAGACTGTATTGATATCATACTCTAATCCAGAGAGACCATACAAAAAAGTATATTATTCCTTCTGGAGTATTGGTTGAAATTAATTCACATCACACATTTGTATGTGAGGCTTAAATTAATGTTCTACATAGACAAAAGCATTATCTCCATCCTTGCCTTTGTAATTTGTTTTGTTTTGTTTTGTTTTTTTTAATTTTGAAAAGGGCTTAGTATTCTTCAGTTAAACAATTGAACTGAAGTGACTGTTCCTCAGACTGTATACATAGAGAACATCTGAGTAGTAGTTGACATTTTTAGTCGGGGCGTCTCCCCATGGATCTGTTTGTGCCTGAATAAGCATGCATAGACTTATTTCAGTTAAGGGAATCATGTAGTATACAAAAAATTAGAGGATCCATCTGCTGTAAATATTTTCTTTTACTCAGGTGAAGGAAGGTTTATCAAAGCCTGTGTATCAAAGGTTGTAGATATTACACCATCCATAGGAGATAATATATCAAGAAAGATTCTGCAGGGATACAGAGATTGACCTAAATATCCCCACACAATTCTAAGCCAGAACGGACAAGATATCACTTCACGTGGAAATTTAAAATAATCTGATGCTATGGTATGTGGAGTGTTTTAAAGAAAAACCACCTAAAAAGCATATGCATATATAGCAGATGCTATTCAAAAATATCCAGAGGCAGTTTGGAACCTACATTTAGCACAAAGAGATTGAATCCCCACTTCACAGATACTGAATAGAACCACTGAGTATTAAGAAATCTATATTAGAAATCACTTGCCTATCACATGTCTGTATAACTAGGTAGTCACAGCAAACATGACATTCTGAAAGCATAACTTGAACTTGTCAGCAATGGAGGGAGTGCATGTAGTGAATGAGGTTTGGGCATGAAACTCAAAAGTCGAAAATAATACTGAGATTTGAGTTTTGAGGACAATCAATACTTAATGACTTTTGGGACAAAATTTGAATCTAAAGACTCCAAAAATTATTTATCAATCAGCTCTGAATCCCTATGGAGATTGGTGGATATTATGAATTTAGTCTGTGCCCCAGAGGTATAGGTAAATGGTGTAATTTGAAGTGATTAGGTATGCTAAAGAGGCATACAAAACTGAGGAGGCCATGTATCATTGAATAAGTGTGCTTCTCCAAAACGTAGCATGATTTTTTGTGGAGTGACCTAGACACTATACACACACGCGCATGCACACACATAAACACACAGATACACACATACACACATACACACAAACACACACAAACACACACACACACACACACACACACACAAAACCCACAAATAATTGACTTCCTCTGTGCTGTGTGTGGCATGCTGGAATTATCCAAGATATGAAGAGTATTCTCCACAAGTAAGTTAAACCCAAACTCAATGAAAAATTTAGAATTCCTCCTCCTTTCTTGAGAAAGCATTCTGTGCATGAGTAATGCTTACATTTTAAAGTTTAAGAGGGATGACTTGAAAACAGTAACTACTTAATCCACGTTGAAACAGCATTTCAGAGATGTGTAGTGATTTAATTTTGATTTTATGAAACTGCAATTGCTCAGGTCTCATGATTGCAGTATTGAACCACGTCATTCCTAAACATAACTGTAGGGTCAGTAAGAGTTTGGAGATTTCTTCAAGTTGAAAAACCTCAGAAATCGTATTAGCAACAACTTAATTCAAAAATGGAGAAACTTGTGCTTGGGTAAGGTCCTAAGACTGAGCAGCTGGTTCAAAGCCAAGGACAAACATTGCATGTAACCAAGGACTGCTGGGTACAGAACCTGTTACTAAAATGGAGAAAGCTAAAGTCTTCAGGAAATATGGATAAGGAAGACTTGAAATGGTAGAAATATATGCTATATATTTAGTGGTACACACTGAGAGGATGAATTTTTGAAATGTTTATCTCCTTAGGAGTGTAAACATTTGAGCTAAGTAAATGCTGTAGCCTAGGTACGAAAGGGAAGTGAGTTTCCATTCAGACACTGGAATTACCTTCATGCTGAACATGAACATGGGAGGGTTTCAAAGAAATGTTGAAGCACATCAAGAGCTTCTGAGCATCCAGGAGGAGTCTGAGAGGATTAATTTTTTCTTGTTATGAGGGATTTTCTAGTTTATTGTTGGAAATCCATCAAGAGAAGTTCAAAGTCTAGAAACCAAATTCTATACAAGTCTCATATTAGCTTTGGAAGACTGTGACCTGTAAAGGCCTCAAAAAGGCATAGCTAGATTCACCTGTTAAAATGTATTACAATTGGTGACTGACTGCCTTTCCACTATGTTCCCAAGGCCAGCCGCAAGGTACGACTGTGGTGCTAAACCTTCAGCTGGAGAATTCTGCTTAGCTTAATTACTGTGTTTTGTTTTTGGTTTGAGTTGTGTTTGCTTCAGGTATTAGTACTGTTGGTTTGGTTGGAAGTTTTGTTATTCATTCTTAATAAATTTTTGTTCTTTTGGTGAATTTGCAGTTTTGATAACATCATGCACATTGGGTTATGATTGTATCATTAAACCCTTTTTGAAATAAAATTAATATATATTTTTCAGAATAAAATGTGTTTTTCAACTCATAAGAAACAAGTTTTTTCTTGTGTCGTGTTGCACCCTGTAATCCCAGAAACCATATGTAGAGATAGATGACTAAAATTTGCAGGGTCTTGGGATTCACAATTGTTCCCAGTAAGCCAGAGGTACACATGCGGATTGGCCTTTCGATGTGTCTAGTGTGGCCTAATCTGTATACCAATTTTATGATGGAAAAGGTATCCATACTCTATCCTTGTGGTCATATATTTAGCTACTCCTAAAACATAGTACTTTAGGAATGATCTCATAGAACAAATTAATGAGAAAATCAACAGTATTTGTCTAATGACTACCAGAAAATGAAAACATTCACCAATGTATTGGAAATTAAACTCCGGAATATCTGACGTATTCTGTCTCTGCTTTATTGAGATATAGTCTCAGTGCGAACCACATAGAAGAGATAATGAATTCCATGTTCTTAAAAATCTTTTTTATACTTAGTTTTTATGTTGTTGGCCTTGAATATGTATTTGGTGCCTATTTTGGATAGTTGTTTGGTTCAGATTATTATCATTACCATTATTATTGCTATTATTTCTTTTTTTATTAACTTGAGTATTTCTTATATACATTTCTTTTTTTTTAAAGATTTATTTTATTTATTATATATAAGTACACTGTAGCTGTCTTCAGATACACCAGAAGAGGGCATCGGATCTCTTTACAGATGGTTGTGAGCCACCATGTGGTTGCTGGGAATTGAACTCATGACCTCTGGAAGAACAGTCGGGTGTTCTTAACCACTGAGCCATCTCTAAAGCCCTCTTATATACATTTCGAGTGTTATTCCCTTTCCCGGTTTCCAGGTAACATCCCCTTCCTTTCTCCCCTTCTTTATGGGTGTTCCCGTCCCCACCCTCCCCCCCTTGTCGCCCTCCCCCCAACAATCTAGTTCACTGGGGGTTCAGTCTTAGCAGGACACAGGGCTTCTTCTTCCTGTGGTGCTCTTACTAGGATATTCATTGCTACCTATGAGGTCAGAGTCCAGGGTCAGTCCATGTATAGTCTTTAGGTAGTGGCTTAGTCCCTGGAAGCTCTGGTTGATTGGCATTGTTGTATATATGGAGTCTCGAGCCCCTTCAAGCTCTTCCAGTTCTTTCTCTGATTCCTTCAACGGGGGTCCTAATCTCAATTTAGTGGTTTTCTGCTGGCATAGGCCTATGTGTTTGCCGTATTCTGGCTGTGTCTCTCAAGAGAGATCTACATCCGGCTCCTGTTGGCCTGAAATGCTTTGCTTCGTCCATCTTGTCTAATTGGATGGCTGTATATGCATTGGCCACATGTGGGGGAAGCTCTGAATGGGTGTTCCTTCTGTGTCTGTTTAATCATTGCCTCTATTCCCTGCCAAGGGTATTCTTGTTCCCCTTTTAAAGAAGGAGTGAAACATTCACATTCTGATAATCCGTTTGAGTTTCATTTGTTCTAGTCATCTAGGGTAATTCAAGCATTTGGGCTAATAGCCACTTATCAATGAGTGCATACCATGTGTGTTTTTCTGTGATTGGGTTACCTCACTCACGAAGATATTTTCCAGTTCCTACCATTTGCCTACGAATTTCATAAGGTCATTGTTTTTGATAGCTGAGTAATATTCCATTGTGTAGATGTACCCCCTTTTCTGTGTCCATTCCTCTGTTGAAGGGCATCTGGATCCTTTCCAGCTTCTGGCTATTATAAATAAGGCCGCGATGAACTTAGTGGAGCACGTCTCTTTTTTATATGTTGGGGCATTTTTGGGTATATGCCCAAGAGAGGTATAGCTGGATCCTCAGGCAGTACAGTGTCCAATTTTCTGAGGAAATCCAGACTGATTTCCAGAATGATTGTTCATGTCTGCAATCCAACCAAAAATGGATGAGTGTTCCACTCTCTTCGGATCCTTGCCAACATCTGCTGTCACCTGAGTTTTTGATCTTAGCCATTCTCACTGGTGTGAGGTGAAATCTCAGGGTTGTTTTGATTTGCATTTCCCTTATGACTAAAGATGTTGAACATTTCTTTAGGTGTTTCTCAGCCATTCGGCATTCCCCAGCTGTAAATTCTTTGTTTAGCTCCGAACCCCATTTTTTTAATAGGATTATTTGTCTCCCTGCGGTCTAACTTCTTGAGTTCTTTGTATATTTTGGATATATGGCCTCTCTCTGTTGTAGGATTGGTAAAGATCTTTTCCCAATCTGTTGGTTGCCGTTTTGTCCTAACCACAGTGTCCTTTGCCTTACAGAAGCTTTGCAGCTTTATGAGATCCCATGTGTCGATTCTTGATCTTAGAGCATAAGCCATTGGTGTTTTGTTCAGGAAATTTTTTTCCAGTGCCCATGTATTCGAGATTCTTCCCCACTTCTTCTTCTGTTAGTTTGAGTGTATCTGGTTTGATGTGGAGTCCTTGATCCACTTGGACTTAAGCTTTGTATAGGGTGATAAGCATGGATCGCTCTGCATTCTTCTACATGTTGACCTGCAGTTGAACCAGCACCATTTGCTGAAAATGCTATCTTTTTTCCATTGGATGGTTTTGGCTCATTTGTCAAAAATCAAGTGCCCATAAGTGTGTGGGTTCATTTCTGTGTCTTCAGTTCTGTTCCATTGGTCTATCTGTCTGTCTCTGTACCAATAGCATGCAGTTGTTATCACTATAGCTCTGTTATACTGCTTGAGTTCAGGGATAGTGATTAAACCTAAAGTCCTTTTATTGTTGAGAATAATTTTAACTATTCTTGGATTTTTGTTATTCCAGATGAATTTTCAAATTGTTCTGTCTAACTCTTTGAAGAAATGGATTGGTATTTTGATGGGGATTGCATTGAATCTGTAGATTGCTTTTTTAAAATGGCCATTTTTACTATATTAATCCAGCCAATCCATGAGCATGGGAGATCTTTCCAACTTCTGAGGTCTTCTTCAATTACTTTCTTCAGTGTCTTGAAGTTCTTATTGTACAGATCTTTTACTTGCTTGGTTAAAGTCACATCAAGGTACTTTATATTATTTGGGTCTATTATGAAGGGTGTCGTTTCCCTAATTTCTTTCTCAGCTTGTTTCTCTTTTGTGTAGAGGAATGCTACTGATTTATTTGAGTTAATTTTTATACCCAGCCAATTTGCTGAAGTTGTTTATCAGCTTTAGTAGTTCTCTCTTGGAACTTTTCAGATCACTTAAATATACTATCATATCATCTGCAAATAGTGATATTTTGACTTCTTCTTTTCCCATCTGTATCCTCTTGACCTCCTTTTGTTGTCTGATTGCTCTGGCTAGAACTTCAAGAACTATATTGAATAAAAAGTGAGAGAGTGGGCAGCCTTGTCTAGTCCCTGATCATAGTGGAATTGCTTCAAGTTTCTCTCCATTTAATTTAATGTTAGCAACTGGTTTGCTGTATATGGCTTTTACTATGTTTAGGTATGGGCCTTGAATTCCTATTCTTTCCAGGACTTTTATCATGAAGGGGTGTTGAATTTTGTCAAATGCTTTTTCAGCATCTAATGAAATGATCATGTGGTTTTGTTCCTTTAGTTTGTTTATATAATGGATCACGTTGACGGTTTTCCGTATATTAAACCATCCCTGCATGCCTGGGATGAAGCCTACTTGATCATGGTGGATGATTGTTTTGATGTGCTCTTGGATTCAGTTTGCCAGAATTTTATTGAGTATTTTTGCGTCAATATTCATAAGGGAAATTGGTCTGAAGTTCTCTTTCTTTGTTGGGTCTTTGTGTGGTTTAGGTATAAGAGTAATTGTGGTTTCATAGAAGGAATTCGGTAGTGATCCATCTGTTTCAATTTTGTGGAATAGTTTGGGTAATATTGTTATGAGGTCTTCTATGAAGGTTTGATAGAATTCTGCACTAAACCCATCTGGACCTGGGCTCTTTTTGGTTGGGAGACCTTTAATGACTGCTTCTATTTCCCTAGGAGTTATGGGGTTGTTTAACTGTTTATCTCTTCCTGATTTAACTTTGGTACCTGGTATCTGTCTAGGAAATTGTCCATTTCCTGTAGATTTTCAAGTTTTGTTGAATATAGGCTTTTATAGTAAGATCTGATGATTTTTTGAATTTCCTCTGAATCTGTAGTTATGTCTCCGATTTCGTTTCTGATTTTGTTAATTTGGACATATTCTCTGTGTCCTCTCGTTAGTCTGGCTAAGGGTTTATCTTTCTTGGTGATTTTCTCAAAGAACCAACTTTGGTTCTGTTGATTCTTTCTATGGTCCTTTTCGTTTCTACTTGGTTGATTTCAGCTCTGAGTTTGATTATTTCCTGACTTCTACTCCTCCTGTGTGTATTTGCTTCTTTTTGTTCTAGAGCTTTTAGGTGTGCTGTCAAGCTGCTGACATATGCTCTTTCCTGTTTCTTTCTGCAGGCACTCAGCCCTATGAGTTTTCCTCTTAGCACAGCTTTCATTGTGTCCCATACGTTTGGGTATGTTGTACCTTCATTTTCATTAAATTCTAAAAAGTCTTTAATTTCTTTCTTTATTTCTTCCTTCACCAGGTTATCATTGAGTAGAGCATTGTTCACTTTCCAAGTATATGTGGGCATTCTTCCCTTATTGTTATTGAAGACCAATTTTAGTCCATGGTGGTCTGATAGCAGGCATGGGATTATTTCTATTTTTCTGTTCCTGTTGAGGCCCGTTTTTTGACCAACTATATGGTCAATTTTGGAGAAAGTAACATGAGGAGCTGAGAAGAAGTTATATCCTTTTGCTTTGGGGTAGAATGTTCTATAAATATCTGTTAAGTCCATTTGTCTCATGAATTCTCTTAGTCTGTCTACGTCTCTATTTAATTTATCTTTCCGTGATGTGTCCATTGATGAGAGTGGGATGGTGAAGTCTCCTACTATTATTGTGTGAGGGGCAATGTGTATTTTGAGCTTTGGTAAGGTTTCGTTTACGTATGTAGGTGCCCTTGTATCTGGGGCATACATATTTAGGATTGAGAGTTCATCTTAGTGGATTTTTCCTTTGATGAATATGAAGTGTCCTTCCTTATCTATTTTGATGACTTTTAGTTGAAAATTGATTTTATTTGATATTAGAATGGCTACTCCAGCTTACTTCTTCTGACCATTTGCTTGGAAAGTTGTTTTCCAGCCTTTCACTCTGAGGTAGTGTCTGTCTTTTTCTCTGAAGTGTGTTTCCTGTAGGCAGCAGAATGCAGGGGCCTCGTTGCGTATCCAGTTTGTTAATCTATGTCTTTTTATTGGGGAGTTGAGGTCACTGATGTTGAGAGATATTAAGGAATAGTGATTATTGCTTCCTGTTATATTCATATTTGTATGTGAGGATATGTTTGTGTGCTTTTCTTCTCTTTGTTTTATTGCCAAGTGGATTAGTTTCTTGTTTCTTCTAAGGTATAGCTTGCCTCTTTATGTTAGGCTTTACCATTTATTATCCTTTGTAGTGCTGGATTTGTAGAAAGATATTGTGCAAATTTGGTTTTGTCATGGAATATCTTGGTTTCTCCATCTATGTTAATTGAGAGTTTTGCTGGATACAGTAACCTGGGCTGGCATTTGTATACTCTTATTGTCCATATGACATCTGTCCAGGATCTTCTGGCTTTCATAGTTTCTGGCGAGAAGTCTGGTGTGATTTTGATAGGTCTGCCTTTATATGTTACTTGACCTTTTTCCCTTACTGCTTTTAATATTATTTCTTTATTTTGTGCGTTTGGTTTTTTGAGTATGATGTGACGGGACGTGTTTCTTTTCTGGTCCAATCTATTTGGAGTTCTGTAGGATTCTTGTATGCCTATGGCAATATCTTTTTTTAGGTTAGGGAAGTTTTCTTCTATGATTTTGTTGAAGATATTTACTGGTCTTTTGATCTGGGAGTCTTTACTCTCTTCTATACCTATTAACCTTAGGTTTGATCCTCTCATTGGGTCCTGGATTTCCTGTATGTTTTGGACCAGTAGCTTTTTCTGCTTTACATTATCTTTTTTGAGTTGAGTCAATGATTTCTATGGAATCTTCTGCTCCTGAGATTCTCTCTTCCATCTCTTGTATTCTGTTGATGAAGCGCGTATCTACAGCTCCTTGTCTCTTCTTTTGGTTTTCTATGTCCAGGGTTGTTTCTATGTCTATGTTCCATGTGTTCTTTCTTAATTGCTTCTATTTCCATTTTTAATTCCTTCAACTGTTTGATTGTGTTTTCCTGCAATTCTTTCAGGGATTTTTGTGCTACCTCTCTGTAGGCTTCTACTTGTTCTCTAAGGGAGTTCTTCACGTCTTTCTTGAAGTCCTCCATCATAATGATGAAATATGATTTTGAAACTAGATCTTGCTTTTCTGGTGTGTTTGGATATTCCATGTTTGCTTTGGTGTGAGAATTTGGCTCCGATGATGCCATGTAGTATTTGTTTCTGTTGCCTGGGTTCCTGTGCTTGCCTCTCGCCATCAGATTATCTCTAGTGTTACTTTGTTCTGCTAATTTCTGACAGTGGCTAGACTGTCCTATAAGCCCATGTGTCAGGAGTGCTGTAGACCTGTTTTCCTATTCTCTTTTAGCCAGTTATGGGGACAGAGTGTTCTGCTTTCGGGCGTGTAGTTATTCCTATCTATAGTCCTTCAGCTGTTCCTGTGGGTCTGTGTCTGGTGTTCACCAGGCACGTCACTTGCAGCAGAAAAGTTGGTCTTACCTGTGGTTCCGAGGCTCAAGTTTGCTCGTGGAGTGCTGCCTACGAACTCTCTGCAGTGGCAGCAACCAGGAAGATCTGCGCCGCCTTTTCTGGGTGCCTCCGTGAACCAAGGTTCCAGATGGCACTTGGTGTTTTCCTCTGGTGTCAAGATGTGTGCAGAATGCAGTCTCTTCTGGTTTCCCAGGTGTGTCTGCCTCTCAGTAGGTCTAGCTCTCCCTCCCATGGGATTTGCGTGCAGAGAACTGTTTATCCGGTCTCTCCCTTCAGGCACAGGGGTCCTGTCGCTCCTGGCCCTAACCCACGGGAATCCAGAGTCAGTATACAGTTTCCTCTTGGGCCAGGGATGTGGCCAGGGGTGGGCAGTGTTGGTGGTCTCTTCCACTCTGCAGCCTCAGGAGGGCTCACCTGACCAGGCGGTGAGGTCTCTCTCCCATGAGGTTTGGGAGCAGAGAGCGCTATTATTTCTTTTATACATAATTTTTCATTTGATGTAAGTGCTATGCACCACATACATGCAATTACCCCAGAATCCAGTCAAGGTTAGTGAATTCCACTTGGAACTGGGTTATCCTTTTGGTCCTATGTTAAGGAAATTTGAAAAAATGGATGAGCTATCTCTCCAGAACCTGCCCATGACTTTTGTCCTTCCTTTTGTACTGCATTAGTTGAACTTGAACAAACTCATTCAAAGAAAGAAGGTTTGTGAGAACTACAGAAATACATAAATGGCCCCTCCACTCCCATCCTCTCCCCTCCCCTTTCTCCCCCCCACCTCTCCTCTCCCTTCCTCTCCTCTCTCCTCCTTTCCATTTCCCTTCCTTCTACAAAAAAAAAAGAAATGCATATAAGGAATAGGAATGCTTATTGTCTAAACTGCCAGTCATCCATGAGGGCATTAGTAGATGCACAATCATACCTTAGCATCGCTTATTGCAAGGGTTGGAGCAGAACTGTCAATCTCATCCTGTGTTATGATGTAGATTAGACTCATCAGATTAAATTAAGAATTGAAAAAAATCTCCTGGGGTTGAAAGTGGTAAGGAAATCATGCTTATGTATCAAATGCAGTGCTAAGAGCAGGATTCAATCTAGTCTGGGGGGATGCATCCTTCAGCACAGTCAACAGATCTTTGGAGAATGATTCAGTTCAAAACTGGGTATGGAGAAGGATTGTTGATATTGTTTTAGAAGACATCCCAACATTTAAAAAGTGTTTCTTTCAGATCAGTGAATGATTTTTGTAAAATAACTCATGGAATGAACTTTTGAGACCAACCATCAGCCTGAGAATTAATGTGTGAAAGAATAAATTCTGTGTCTTTCCAGACTGTTGCTTTCAAAGCAACAGCCAAACGTGTCCATCCTATGAATGATACATAGATATATACACATTATAGCAGTATGGGTACTGAGTTTCTTCAGGTTCATGAATGAGGTATTCAGCAGTTGACCTGGCTCAGAAATTAAGGAAATTTGTGCCAACTCTTGAGACCTGAGTTCCTTCCCCATGAGCCCCATGATTGAAGAAAAGAACAAATTTCAGACAACTTGTCTCAGATTTTTTGTAGTTGTGGTTTCCTGGTCTTGATCTACAGAAGGAAGGGAATCTAGTTTTCCAATTCTTGTTTATCCTATAATAATTCTTTCCAGTGCACTCATGCAAATATATTACTGTGGATTTCATTGATAGGTTACTTTTGCTATTTGAATTCTGTTGCCAAGAACTCTAGGAAATAAGAAGCACTGTATCAAAGCATCATATGAAAATCATGCTAAGGGAATGTGGCCATTGGTAATTTGTAACTGAGCTGAAACACTTACTAGACACAAACTGCTGTAAAAGGTCTTCTCTAGATTCCAGGTGTAGAAGCCGCTGTTCCCTAACAGAGAGTAGAGGATGAATCTCTTTGTACAGAGAAAAGGGATTTATCACAATGATCACAGTCTGTGGTCCACATAATTTAACAATGGATGGATATTTGTAAAGTCCAAGAATCCAGTAGTTGATAAGTCCACAAGCCTGGATGTCTCATCTGTTCATTATTATATGATTAAATCCTCAGTAAGCAGGTTCTATGGTATGTGAGGGTTTGGTAGGAATGTGAGTGTAAGCTAGAAAAAGTAAAAGTTTCTTTCTTCCATGTTTTCTATGGTCTTCAATTATAATGCATTGTTCAGAATACATTGAGATTACCATTTTTCAATAGAACGTTCCTTGCAGGGAAACTGCAGCCTCACAACATGGCTCAGGAGTATGGGAACTGCAAGACCCAGTCTGGGAAGATGTTCCTATTCATTGAGCCCACCTACCAGTATTGCAAAAATACCCAAGAAATTCTCAATCAACTCCCTTTGAAACATGGTCTTCTGGGATTTGTAGACATCACAGCCACTAACAATACCAACTCAATTCAAGATTACTTATAACAGCTCACTGGAGTGAAAATAGTTCCTAGGTCTTTAAGCTAATCAAAGATTTCATAGGCATACTCAGTGAACTAGTCTCCCTCCATCAGAATTGGGAGCTGATGACGTGGCTAAAGCAGATTGGAGCTCTGCTGTTATGAAAAGGATGGCAGTAAATCCCATGCTGACAGCTGTCATCCAGGCATGTGAAGGCCAGTGCACCTGAGAGTTTATGTGCATCATGGAGGAGGACAGTACTTTTTGTGACTTGGATTTTCAAAAAATTGACTTTTATTCTATTCCTCAGTGCTTAAATATAATGCTGTTTGCATGAAACCATGGGGTAGGGAAACTTAACATCACACAGGATTGATTCTCCATACTTTATGTGCTCACATGTCTCTACCTCTAAGCCCATGTTGAACAATCCAGTGCATCTATATCTCCAGTGAATCAATTACCGTTTTTCTACCATGCTTTTCTGCTGAAGTCATTTTGCAGAAGTCCACTTCCTAGTGAATATTAAAACAATGGATATTCTGAAGTTGTGTATGATCCACACACAGGCCTTTCCCACTTCAGCATTTCCAACTTTCAAATGGTGTTCTCAACCTTTCCCTCCACAAGCACAAAAGTCCGCAGTGGTATGAGGATGCTGTTTGAAAAATCAGATGAAGAGTTTTACCATAGTTGTTCCTCACTGTAGCAATATTAATGTAGATGGAAGAGCATATGATAAATTCAGCTCTGTTCACAAACTGGTTAATTGCCAAGAAAATCCCAAACAGTTGTGAGTTGATTCTAGTCAGAGTCCCAGAAAAGTCAAATATGAAATGCAAAATTTCAGAGCTCTTCAAAGACTGTCTATGAAAGAATTTGCTTGCAAAACACTGTCCTAAAATATTTATTCCATTCAGACTTTTATATTTTGCTTTGATGTTTATTAATAATGCAACTGCAGGTCTCTTCTCTGGTCACCAGTGCGAAGGATTCATTCCTAAAAAAGATGTATCTGCAGATGACTAAAAATATAAAAATAAGAATAGATCTTGATTAAAGTTCTGAGTTAAAGATGCAACATCCTATCACAAAGATCATATTAGAATTAGATTTGACATATATGTGTATATATTTTTATTTTTAGTGTCTTCTTGAATCTGTTCGCACGGATTTTATTGAGAATATGTGTGTATCGGTGTAAATTAGTATGTAATACTCAGTCTTCCTCTCTTTCTGTCAGTTGTCAGTAATGGAGTAGAAACACTTTTTTTTATTTTTATCAAAGTTAATAAAGATTTATTATAGGTACAGGGACAGAAGATAAAATATGGATTGGGTTTATCTATGTAATTTTTCAATAATAAGTATATCCCAAAATATGGATTTTACCTTTGAGCAAACCTTTTGTATAGTCCTTAAGGAATGAGATGTGAATGTCTCTGTTGGAAACATGAACATATTATATTATAAACATTATATGTATACAATAATCTATTCCTTTGTTTACATTTCAAATGTCATTTCCCCAATTGGCCTTTCTTTCTTGAATCACACAAGCCATTTTGATCCTCTTAGTTTCTAAGGTGGTGCTCCCCCATCTACATACCCACTTCCACTTTAGTCCTCTACCATCCCCCTTCTCTGGGATATGGCATCTCCACAGGACCAATTGACTCCCTTCCCAGAAATGGAAGATGAGGCAGTAGTCTTCTCCATATGCTCTACAATCTATGTAGCAGAAGCCATCTACTGGCACAAATATACACTTGTTTGTGCTAAATTTCCTGAGACTCTGAAGGGTAAACTTTATTGATAGTGTTGTTCTTCATATTGGGTTCCAATCCCCTTCAGATCCTTCAGGCAATCCACTAGCCATGCTTTTCTGGCTCTAAGTTTCTGTCAAATGGTTATGTGTATGTGAATCTGTCACCATCCGGTAATGGCAGAGCCCCTCAGATGACAGACATATTAGGGTCTCATCTGCAAGCACATCTTGATATCAGGAGTCATCTGAGGATTTGGAGTCTGTGGATGAAATTGTTCTTCTAGTCTGGTGGTCTCTGGATTGCCTTTCCTTCAGTCTCTGCTCCTTTTTTGTCTTTGCATTTTTTTTTCATTTTGGACATTTATAAGTTAAAGATTTTGAAATGTGTGGGCATCACCTTCTCTTCACAGGTGGGCATGTCTAGCTACAGGAGGTAGTCTCTTGTGGTTCTATCTCTTTGCTGCTTACTATTTCAACTACCATAGTCCCAGTAAATTTATGGAATCCTCTTGCATCCCTGGCATCTGTGACTTTCCTGGAAATGCCCAAGTTCAACACCCACCACTGATGCTTATTGTTATTTATTCCAATGTTCCTTTAGATTTCTCTTTTGTCTTTATATTGTTTCTACACTCCCCATTTTGTCCACCCTTCCTACTTCTAGCAAAGTCCCTCCATTCCTCTCTCTTTTATTATCATTTTGCTCTCAATTCTAAGTCGGTTGCAAGAATCCGCAGTATGGCCTTCTAACATTTTACCTTCCATGTGATAAATGATTTGTGTATTGGGTATACTGATCTTTTTGGCTAACATTCACTTCTCACTAAGTACATCCCATGTTATGTCCTTTTCGATCTCTGTTACTTCACTAATTTCCAGCTCCATCTCTTTGCCTACAAAGTTCTTGGTTTCCTCATTTTTAATACCTGAGTAGTATTTCTTTGTTTAAATATAGCACACTTTCTGTATTTATTCCTAAGTTGAGTTGACGTATATCATGACTGTTTGCAGCATTTGACTTATATAAGTAAGGCTGCCCTGAACATGTTCAACCACTTGTCACTGTTATATGTGGATCATATTTGAGTATTTGCATTGAAGTGATTGGTAAAGCCGGGTCTTCAGGCAATGCTATTTGCAATATTCTCTGAACCTCCACATTGATATCCAAAGTGGCTATACATATACCAATCCCACCAGCAGTGGAGGAGTGTTCCTTTTTCTCTACATCATAGCCTAGTCTGCTACTGCATTAGTTTTTTGTCTTAGTCACACTGATTGGTGTAATGTAAGACTCTCAAGTTCATTTCAGTTTGTATTTTTCTGATAACTAAGGATTTCGAAGATTTCTTGATATGTTTCTCAGCTACTGAGATACCTCAGTTGAGAATTCTTGTTTTAGCTTGCTAACCCAGTTTAAAAGTTGGATACTTTGTTGTGTGGGAGTTTACCTTTCTGAATTATTTCTATATTTATTATTATGGCACTTTACCAGATATAGGGTTGGTTAAAATCTTTTCCAAATGTGTAGATTTCTGTTTTATCCTATTGGCAGTGATCTTTGCGTTAACAAAAATTTTAAGATTGTTGAAATTTCATATATTGACTGGTGATCTAGAAGCCTGAACCTTTGGTATTTTGTTCTGTAAACTTTCTCCTGGCAAATGTGTTTTAGGCACTTTCTGACATTTTCCCTTCTGTTGGTTTCTGCATATATGGTTTTATATAGATTTCCTTGATACACTTGGACGCGAACTTGTAAGAAAGAGAAAGAAATGGATCAATTGGCACTCAGCTATAGCCAGACCAACAGTTAGGTAGCATCATTTCTTAAAATGCTTTCTGTTATGTACAACATACTTAGTCATCAGGTAAATGCACATCAAAACAACCCTGAGATTCCACATCACATCAGTCAGAATGGCTAAGATCAAAAACTCAGGTGATAGGAGATGCTGGAGAGGATGTGGAGAAAGAGGAACATTCCTCCATTGTTGTTGGGATTGCAAACTAGTACAACCTCTTTGAAAATCTGTCCTGAGTTTCCTCAGAAAATGGACATTGCACTGCCTGAGGACCCAGCTATACCTCCCCTGGGCATATACCCAAAAGATGATCCAACATACAACAAACATACATGTTACACTTTGTTCATATCAGCCTTATTCATAATATTCAGAAGCTGTAAAGAACCCAGATGCCCTTCATCAGAGGAATGGATACTGAAAATGACATATATTTACACAAAGTACTACTACTCAGCTATCAAAAACAATGAGTACATGAAATTCATAGTAAAATAGATGGACCTAGAAAATAATCATCTGGTGTGATCTTTCCCAATCACAGAAAACACACAAAGTATGGATTAATTGATAGGTCGATATTAGCCCAAATGCTCAAATTTCCTAACATACAATGCACCGAACACATGAAACCCAAGGAGGGCCAAAATGCAGATGATTCACTCCTTCCTTATATTTAGAGTAACTAAAATATAAATAATAGGTGTAGGTAGGCATTGTTTTAAGGAGACTGAAGGAATGGCCATTCAGAGTTTGCTGGACATGTTCCCCCATATATATACACCCAAACTTGAAAAGATTGATGAAGCTAAGCAGTGCATGCTGGCAGGAACTGTATATAGATCCCTCCAGAGAGACACAGCTAGAGCATGTGAAACACAGAGACAAATGTCAGCAGCAAATCACTGAACTAAGCATAGGACCACCTTTGGAGGAATTAAAGGAAGGACTGAAGAGGCTAAGGGACTTACAACCTCAAAGAAAATACTGCCAGCCAACTAGATCTTTCAGGTACTAAATCACAACCCAACTCCATATGTAGCAGTGAATAGCCTTGTTGGGGCACCATTGTGACGCTCTTGGTCCTAATAAGATTGGACCCTTCATGTAGGGGAAAGTACGGTCGGGTGCTTTAAGGATAGGAATAGATGTGGAGGGTACAACCACATTATAGAAGGGGAGATGGAGAGGTTCGGGCTGATGGCCTGGAACCACAGAAAAAAATAAAATATGAAATGTAAATAGTAAATACCAAATTTAATAAAAATGGGAAAAATTGTAATCTTAAACGTCAAAAATTTTACTCTTAAATAAATATAGCTTTTGAGATTTTAAAACATTTATTTCCTATGGAGATGAATATTGTTTATACACATGGAATACAAGTGCGCAGCACTATATTAGCTAGTTATATGGAGCCTCAGAAATGAACTCTGATGTTCTAGAAATATCTTTCAGTATAATTTTAAAAAGTTTTAGAATTATTTCAACATTTATCTGATACTTCTTTATTATGTCCAATTGCTGTTAAAAAGATACAGAAAAGTACTTATTCTTTTTACAAACGTTGTTACACATATTCCAGCACTGACTCAATATGAATTAGGGGGGATATTATAAGGTATTATTAACCTACTGTCTTCCTGTAAAAGTAAATTCTGTAAGCAATTATTTATTGGATCTTGATTTTTTTATTGTATGAAATATCAAAATCTACATTGACATGCCATTATCATTATCATTTCGATTGTAATATGGACCACATGTAGTGCACCGTAGGAGAAATGTAAGGATTGATGTAAATCGTACTGTCTCCTCTTTGTTAAGCTTGGTATGTATCAAAATCAGAAAGGTAAAGTGACTCATATTGACATGTAAAAATGATGTAATTACATATGGTGTCCTCTGCGGTGAAAATGATAAGCAAGCTTAGTATTTAAGATTTTAAATATTTAATGGAATCAAAGTTATGTTAGATTGCTTTTAATGGTAATCTTCTGAGGAGATAATTGGGCCTTAGTAACCAATGCCCACAAATATGATACACTCCTCTGCTTATTATTTTAAATTAATAATACCTGGAGTAGGCAAATGCTGTATGAAGTTTCATCCACTATACCCCTGTTTAGAGATTGGATATGTCAGAGATGAAAAGGGTTATCTTCGGTTCTTTATTGAATTTTATTTAATTAAATGAATGTTTTCAAAAAGAAATATTAAAGAATATACCCATACATGAACAGATTTTTGTCAAAGGTTATTGTTAATGATTTCACACTGTGTAATTTCGCTATAGGGTCATGCAATATTGTTAATGTATCTGAGGCATTCATCCCATTAAATCGACCAATAATCTTCAGCATGTTCAAATTACCAACATCCATATTGAAACCTGTACCAACTTTTAACTTCATTTCCTTTTCTGCTCTTTTACAATTTGATGCCATTTTTCTAGTATTTACCATGTATTTATAAATTAACCTGTTTCTGTAACCCACTCAGAATCACTTGTGTATATTCTTCAACAACTTTCACTCAATATGAAAGTTCAGGTCTTTTACACTTTTTGTTTACAATTGAATGAAGCACTTCCCTGCACAAGGTCTTCTTCTACAACTCTGGGTTCTCTTCCAGAAGTGTTCTTCCTATGATTCCTTTCACATACCCAGGTTTCTGTTTTAGGTCTGAGTAGAACTAGAACTTTGTAACAACTTTGTTTTTCTTGTCTAAAGTTTCAATGGAAAAAAAAACTCTTGGTACATAATTTATTAGGGGAAAAATAGATCATTTTATTTTCTCAAATAAAGAGAAACTATAAAATGGTTGATGTTGAAAATGGTACTTGAAAGAGAGAAGGGGATAGTGATCGCATTGGTGACAGAGAAATAATAGTTATCTGTAAGAGAACAATGGTAGTAAAGATAAAAAATGATGGATCATGATTAATTTTCATGAGAGCACATGAGGAATTGTTAGAGACTTAAACATTGTGATAGGATTTGAGATAGAATGCAGAGCAGGGTAAAAAGTAACGAAGATTTTAACTTGGAGACAAAGTTTGATGTTTTCCATTTAAGTAACAAAGACAAGATGATGGGATAATTTAACAGATTAATGTAAAGGAAGTTAAGTATTTAATGTATCTTAATCACCTGAGAGGATATTTCAAATAGACATTATATTTTAAATATTATGGCAGATAAATCTCCCTTTAGGTATTAAAATATGAACGTAATTCACATTTAAAATTTTGCTTCATATAGGAAGATATTTTCACATTTTAATACTAGTTATTTCATGATCGATGATTCTGAGTATGTGATATTTGTCTACTTTTCATCTGTGATCTTTCATCTTTGTAACTATGTATGCATGTATGTATATATGTATGTATGTATCTAGTTATCTATCTATCTATCTATCTATCTATCTATCTATCTATCTATCTATTGCTCTGATCTATCACATATAGCAATCCATTTGTTTTATTTTCTACCTTACATAGGTCTAGAATCCTGAAATTATATCACATGCTGGAAAAACTAATGAGATATGTCACATGCTAAAACATATGTACAGTGACATTACTAAATTAAGTCTTAGTGTTTTTATCAAATAGATAAGGAAATTTGATAGTATAATAATTAATCACCTACATTGAATCTATTTTCTGAACAGTGATTTTAAAATGAATCAAATTTATAGAGTAGGTTTTAAAATTCTTGAGTGCTAATGTATTTAGCAATAAAGTTTCATAAAATTAGAAAATAGAGTTCATTTTTATGTTACATATTTATATGTATATACATGTACATACACACATACACACAAATATATCTATATATATATACATATATATATATATATACATATTTTAACTGTGTCAACATACACATATATATGTATATACACATACACACATGTATATGACATATACATATGTCCTGATGTACACATACATATATAGACATATATACACATATACATATATCCATACATGCTTTTTCAAAGTAAAGACCTTGCTTTTAGAAGAATTTGCCTAGGCATGACATATATGGTTTAGCCAAAGAAGAGAAAAATGTTGTTATTTCTAAATGACTCTGTGTGAGTAATCATTTTTTTTGTTTAACATGATGATTGTTTAGCGATCTGACTTCCATGTACTTGGGGATTGATATGATGTCCTTTGCTTCTCTAATTCACTCATACACTTACTCCAGAAATAAGTGATTCCTTATTATGTTTCCAGTACAAATCTAGAAAATAGACTTATAAAAATATATTTGTTGTTTCTGCTTTCCTTCAATGGCTTCACCATCTAGTGAATATATAATCAAATATCATTGTTTATTAAATATATAATCTGCACAAACAATTTTCTTCCTATATATATCATTTTGATCCTCCAAAAATTCATGTAGTTATCAGTCCACTTCTTTTTTTAAATACTAGAAACAACAGTGTGAAAAATTCCTCTTTAAAATAAGATATAATGAAGTTAAAATTCAAGTTCCCATAATATATTGCTCCAAGTCATTTTTAAAAATGTATTATACTTGATGCCTTAAGTCACCAAGTTCAATAAATTGTAAATATTTTGTTAGTAAAATATAAAACAAAATAAAATCTAAGGAAATATATTAATAAGATACAATTACAAATTGTTTATCCACTCACATATTCCCTTCTATATCTTTACATTTAATATAGAACTAGAGGATTGGGGATTTAGCTCAGTGGTAGAGTGCTTGCCTAGCAAGCACAAGGCCCTGGGTTTGGTTCTCACCTCTGGAATAAAAAAAAATAGAATGAGAAAATAATTAAAACCCCTAACACAACTTCCTACAACCCTGGGATCAATGTTTGGAAATGGAATTTTCGAGATGAAAAGTGAAAAAAAAAGTGAAAGTATGTGACCCTGCTAGTAGATGCTTGAAAAAACATGTATACTTAGGTTGATGTTCTACAATATAAACCTGACTTATCCCTACAACTAGATGGTGTGTGCTTTTGGCCAAACAGAACAGGAAAATTAACAGATGAGCTCCATGTCTTACACACTTTTTTTTGTAAATTTGCTTGAAATCATAGTTTTGATAATTATCATCTTAACCAAAGACAGCATTAGGCTTACATACTCACAAGCGCCTTGTTTTCACCTTTTGTTAACTAACTGTATTTTATTTCATACAAGAGTAAGAATAAGTAACTGCTATTGAGGTGGTTTTAAGGGTTTGTAGTACCATTACAGCTCATAAGTTGTAAGTGTTTTTAAACTTTTTTATAGGAAACATGGTCAAAGCATGTACTCTGTCTTAATTTTTCTCATCTGATCACATATTGGATTACCCATTTCAACATTAGCTGCAATAGCTGTAAATGATTGGAATGATCTCTATCCCACTGAGGAGAAAATCATGTACAGAATTACTCAGCTACAGTAATATATTTGTAGCATCAGCAAAAGTTTCAAATAACTTATATTTTTCAAGGAAAAGTTGACTATACAGACTATGGCAAACACTTAAAGCAGCAGCAGCAATGTTTCTGACTCTTGAGTCTCTGCTGATCTTCAATTCCCTGAGAGCGGCACAGCATATAACTTCTCTCTTTCCAGGTTACTGACAGAAGCCTGGTTGTTTCTAGTATGTTGTGCAACTGCTGTTATTTCCTGTTTGTTATGACAACTCTACAAAACTGGACTACTAGTGTATTCATGAAATACTTTCTATTGGAACAGACTGCCTCTGCTAAACTGTGAACTGATATTCTGCTTTCCAGACAACACAGATGGGAGTTGCTCCAGTGAACCTTTCTTTCTTTTTTTTTCTTTTTTCTTCTTCTTTGGAGCTGGGGACCGAACCCAGGGCCTTGTGCTCGCTAGGCAAGTGCTCTACTGCTGAGCTAAATCCCCAACCCCTCCAGTGAACCTTTCTAAGCAGGGCCACCAGCACACCCATCAAAGCCCCCCATTCTTTCTTTTGCCTTGTGTGGGTGGAGGGCTAAAAAGGAGGGTAAAGCTTTTAAGAGTTATCATCAAACATAGATATGTGGAAAAAAATAAAGTATAATTTGAAGAGTTATCAGCTGTGGGCTTTCCTTGGAGTGGAATATTACTCAGGCATTTGATGTATGCTGCATGGCAGGACCCTGAGGATACCAAGTTACTACAAAATGGCTGGGATTCTCTGGTTCTGTATGTATCAGTGAATATAAAATTATCATAAGTAGTGGCAAGAAACAGGAGGTTTGAGGTCTGGTGGAGGGAGAACAAAGATGGTTCCTGTGTGCAAAATCCATGGCATCTCAGCTTCATAAATTCAAATAAAGCTGGGTTAGAGAGGGAGTGACAGACACACACCAGACATGCTGTGCACTATACCAATAATAGCAAAGAGCTAACTTTTCTGCTGTATATATTTTGATTTCAAACCAAACCAAAGAAAACAAACAAACAAACAAACAAAAAAATAACAAATAACTATGAGTGTGAATAAAGATTCACTGGAAGAACTTTGTCGGAGGCTCTCAATATTCAACACTAAATAAATAATCTAAAATCAATGATGACCCACTCACTCATGGAGCTGGGCACAAAGTAAACTTGGCGATAATATTTTGAAACTGCATTGAATCCCATGGTAAGTGTTCATTGTGCAATATGTTGAAAATATTTGCACGGTATTTTTTTTCAGTCGGTACAAGTTTTTAGTCATTTGTGTGAACATTCAGCTTCCTGAGGTCCAGGCTCTCTAACCATTGTATTCCTGCTGCAAGGACAGCACTGACAGCAGTGAATCATAATGAGCTCTTGTCCAGTTACAGAA
This sequence comes from Rattus norvegicus, assembly GCF_021556685.1. Lineage (NCBI taxonomy): Eukaryota > Metazoa > Chordata > Mammalia > Rodentia > Muridae > Rattus > Rattus norvegicus. Next base: position 32,725,974 of record NC_141555.1, on the reverse strand, counting down.
GAAGGAATTGAGGGACTAAACTACAAGTCAAAGAGTTCACAGGTAGGGATCCATGGCTCCAGCCACATATATAGAAGAGGATGGCATTGTCTGGCATCAATAGGAGGAAATGCCTTGTCCTATAAAGTCTGGTTTTTCTAGTGTAGGGGATGCCAGAATGTTGAGGTGTGAATATGCAGGCAGGATTGGTAGCAATCTCAAAGAAGCAGGGGGGGTGGTGGTGGATGGAAGAGACGGGAACCAGAAAAGGGTATAAAATTTGAAATGTAAATACATAAAATATTCAATTAAAAAAGTAGGAAATGAGGTAGAAAGTTACAGGAGGCTTAACTCAAAAGAGTGAGAGAGCTTCTAGATGCTGGTATAAGATTAAAGCATTTTAGTTATGTATGAAAGGCAAGGGTCAGGAGACTATAGCATTTTATGTTTTTCAAGAAAAATCATTGAAATAATAGTTCCATTTCTTATATGAACACAGAAATTTTGCAGCCATCTTTGTTTGATGGGGCCTGTTGTACCTCCCCTTGATCAGAGGGGTCTTCTCCAACAAATTTTGGAGGAGAATTGGAAATATTGGAGAACTGTAAGATAGGGAATGAACATTTGAAACTCCTTTGGAAACTCTGTGGGACAGAAAGCTGATCACACAGAAGACTGGGCAATACTGAGACCTCAGGGAAGGAGAGACTGCCAATTCTGCCCACCTGGGCCCACATCCCTTGCCACAGACGAAACTGCAGAGTATGTCTGAACACATGAATATAGGAGCAGTCAAGCTGCAGGATTCCTGCAGTCCAAACTGCACCTGGATCTGAATTGGTCCAAAAAGCATTCTACACCCAAATCTCTTGTGGGGTGGGGAAGACTTATACCATCAGAGGGGCAGAAACCCCTGAAAACTCTTTTCACATTCCCGACTCAAGAAAAAAACGCCTAGTTCCATCTGGGCCTCCTGTTCATAGGGACTTAGGAACAGTAGGGGCAGGACATTTCTGATTGCGGCTCTCATAGAAACCTGAAAGTCAACCGGAGGAGCGACATCAGACCTGAGACCAGAGGTGAATCAAACTTTTCTGCTCTAAGTGACCTGACTGGTGGACTCAGGACAAGCAAAGGCAGAAATCCTCTGGGACCAGGAACTTCCGGTTTCTAGCTGGCTCCTGAACCTCGTGATCCCAGCCCAGAGTTCCCTGCTCTTAAATGCAGAGACAGAATGCTGATCACCCAGGAGTGTGGACAATACTGAGCCTACAAGAAACTGAGACTTCCAGGTCTGCGCACCGTTATACACATCTCTGGCCCAAGACAAAACAGCATAGTGCTTCTGGCCCAGGAATATAGTGGAGTAAAACTGCAGGACCACCATGTTCCAGACTGTGCCTGGATCCGAATTGACCTGATCAAACAGCTCCCAGCACCCAAAAGCTGATGGTGGGGGGAATAGAACACTCCTGGGAAACCAGAGGAGACAATTCTCTGCCCAGATTCCTGACTCAACAGGAAAAAACCTTGTGCAATCTGTGCATCCCCCCCTCCCACAGAGGAACATAGGAGACGTAGGTGCAGGTCCTTCTGATTCCTACCCACAGGGACAGCTGAAAGCCAGTGGACAGGAAAACTATCCACCTGAAAGGAGAAAACTCTGTTCCCATAACAGGGATCTACATACATAAAAGACACCTTACTAAATCTCAAAGCACACACTGCACCGAACACAATAAGAGTAGGAGATTTCAACTCCCCACTCTCATCAATGGACAGGTCATGGAAAACAGAAACTAAACAGAGATGTAGATAGACTAAGAGATGTCATGAACCAAATGGACTTAACAGATAATTATAGAAGATTCTATCCTAAATCAAATGGATATACATTCTTCTCACCACCTCATGGCACTTTCTCCAAAATTGGCCATATAATTGGTCATAAAACAGGCCTCAACAGATACAGAAAGATAGAAATAATCCCATGCATCATATCAGTCGACCACGGGATAAAGCTGGTCTTCAATGACAATAAGGGAAGAACGCCCACATATACGTGGAAGTTAAACAATGCTCTACTCAGTGATAACCTGGTAAAGGAAAAAAAATAAAGAAATTACAGACTTCTTAGAATTTAATGAAAATGAAGGTACAGCGTACCCAAATTTATGGGACACAATGAAACCTGTTCTAAGGGGAAAACTCATAGTGCTGAGTGCCTGCAGAAAGAAACAGGAAAGAGAATATGTTAGCATCTTGACAGCACAGCTAAAAAGTCTAGAACAAAAAGAAGGAAATACACCCAGGAAGAGTAAAAGGCAAGAAATGATCAAACTCAGAGCTGAAATCAACCAAGTAGAATCAACGATAATCATAGAAAGAATCAACAGAACCAAAGGTTGGTTCTTTGAAAAATCAACAAGATAGATAAACCCTTAGCCAGACTAACGAGAGGACACAGAGAGTGTGTCCAAATTAACAAAGTCAGAAATGAAAAGGGAGACATAACTACAAAATCAGAGGAAATAAAAAAAAAAACATCAGATCTTACTACAAAAGCCTATATTCAACAAAATTTAAAAATCTGTAGGAAATGGACAATTTCCTAGACAGATATCAGGTGCCAAAATTAAATCAGGAACAGATAAACCTTTTAAACATCCCCATAACTCCTAAAGAAATAGAGGCAGTCATTAAAGGTCTCCCAAATGAAAAAAGTCTGGGTCGAGATGTTTTTAGTGCAGAATTTCTTATTCATAATATCCAGAAGCTGGAAAGAACCCAAATGCCCTTCAACGTAGGAATGAATGCAGAAATGTGGTACGTCTACCCAAAGGAATATTACTCAACTATCAAGAGCAATGACTTTATGAAGTTCATAAGCAAATGGATGGAATGGAAAATATCATCCTGAGTGAGGTAAACCAATGACAGAAAAACACATAAGGTATGCACTCATTGATGAGTGGCTATTAGTCCACCTTGTCGAATTACCCTAGATGCACAGAACACATGAAACTTAAGACAGATGATCAAAATGTGAATGCTTCAGTCCTTCTTTAAAAGGGGAACAAGAATGCCCTTGGGAGTTAATAGGGAGGCAAAGATTAGAACAGAGGTAGTAGGAATGCCCATTCAGAGCCTGAGCCACATGTGGCCCATACATATTCAGCCACCAAATTAGATACGTGGATGAAGTAAAGAGCTGCTTGCCGACAGGAGTCAGATGTAGATATCTCCTGAGAGACACAGCCAGAATACAGCAAATACATAGGCAAATGCCAGGAGCAAACCACTGAAGGAATCAGAGAAAGGACTGGAAGGGGCTCTGGACCTCATTTGAACAACAATGCCAACCAACCAGAGCTTCCAGGGACTAAGCCACTACCCAAAGACTATACATGGTCTGACCTGGGCTCCAACCACATAGGTAGCAATGAATATCCTAGTAAGAGCACCAGTGGAAGGGTAGCCCTTGGTCCTGCAAAGGCTGAACCCCCAGTGTACTTGATTGTTGGAGGGAGGGCTGTAATGTGGGGAGGATGAGGAAGGGAACACCCAAAGAAGGGGACAGGGTAGGGTTAGGGGGATGTTGGTCTGGAAACCGGGAAGGGGAATAACAGTCGAAATGTAAATAAGAAATACTCAAGTTAAAGAATGTAATCAGATAAACCCATACCGATTTTCACTTCTTCATAATTTCAAGAAGAACCTGAAAGAGAATATATAATATTCCAGACGCAAAAACAGGAATTTAAATTAGCCAGCATAAATATGTTTTTAAAATTTTCTTTTTTCTGTTATTTAATAATTCTGAGTATTCCTCTATAAATGATAAGACGGTTGTGTAATGTCTACCGATCCCGAAAGCCTGAAACACTGTGAAAAACTGTATTTCTCCCTATGTGGGTCTTTGGTCAGCATCCATTTCATTGCCCATCTAAATTCTCTGTTTCTCAAGTAGATCAGAGGACTACGTGAGGATGTCACTCTCATGTAGAGGACCAAGGAACTTTCCGTACTTTCATTTATTTGCTCTTGTGAGCATGTAAATAAAACTTTCAGTTCCAACAACAAAACATGGCCGTCCAATGGGATCCCCGTGAAAAAAAATCTTTCTTTCTGCCATCAGTGAACTTTAGCACACTGGTAACAACACAGACAATAATATAAAGGAATAATCCTGGAATAATAATAATAATAATAATAATAATAATAATAATAATGCCCTCGAGGTATCACAGACTAAGGAAAGTAAATGTTGAGCCCTGTTTTTCAAGGGATATTATATCCATGAAATCAAATTACCTAACACATAATAATCACTCACCCTGTCACGGCTTCAAGAGTGAGTTGAGAACCAGAGTGGCCTTTTCTTAGGAAAAGAGAAAGATCCATCAACCTTCCAAAAAGAAAACCAATCCAGACAGTCTGTGTGAGGATGGTTAGCTTATACATGACTAACACACACACACACACACACACACACACACACACACACACCACGCACACAACATGCGCACACACACAGATGCACACCGACACACAAGCACACAGACACAAAAAGAAACACACACTCAGACACACACACACAAACACATCTCTGATCTCTGTTTCTTAGAGTGTCCAGGTGCACACCAGGTGTGAAAGGATGAAGTGGGCCCAGGAAACTGTCAGTCAGCAGAATCTTGGTCTGCCTGCAAGTGAGTTAGGGGTTCCTCCAAGGAATTCAGTGTCACAGTTCTTTTCGAAGGTATTAGGTGATTTGCGGTGTGCATATATCTTACTCAGGGTGAAAAAGGGCTACACAAACCTTGGAGACCAGGACGTGGTTTTCGGGTGCATTTACATTGATGGAGACCTCCTTTGGTTGACCTTCTTTAATCTCTGTCCCAGCCTCAGTCTGTGGTTCAGGGATCTCCGTTTGACCTCCTCAGAAATCGACTCCACTGAATGTGCCCCATCCCCACCCGTGAGGTCTTGCTTGCTCGAGTTCAAAGGATTTCAGTTTCGGACTCTACTTTCTCCATCAGATTAAATCCTCAGGAAGGTCGCCCTCTAGATGCCATGAATTAACCAGTCCATCGACTTTCTGCATTAACCCGTATGTCCCCTAATTCTGGCCGGTTCTCTCTGCACTGAGCTATCTCTCCGTCATCCCCACCGACCCTCTGCTCCTGTCCTCAGTCGCCCTCAAACACTCACAGAATCTGTTCCAGATTTCCTTTCAGAGAGGTCGATGCTTTCCCCCTCACGGGCGTTCTTGTTTCCTATGTCCTCTCTGCATTTGTAGATTGTAGATGGAATGAGATTTATCGCACAGCTGATACCATGCATAGGTAAACGCCAGCCATGTTTGTGTCTCTAGGTCTCAGTTCCCTCTCGAGCTGTTTTTTTTTTTTTTTTTTTACAGTTTCATATATTTTCTCTTAAGCTTCATGATGTCATGCCCCATGCAATGATGTCAATTCTAGACCCCATTATGTGATGTCCCCGCCCTAATGATGTCATGCCCCACCCCAATGATGTCATGCCCCACCCCAATGATGTCACACCCTGATCCTGTTAGGTCATGTTCCCGGTACCCTCCTTGCCAGAATGATTGTATCTATTTATCAGGTAACATTCTGAATGCTGACCTGGCACCACACTCCTTCAGTCTCCCACCATTTACAGTCCCTCCTTCTAACCTCTCCCCTTCTTCTCTGAGAGAATGGAGGACCCCTCTGGGTACACCCTCTCCCCTGGCACATCAAGTCTCTGCAGGACTAGATTCATCGTCTCCTACCAGCTCTTGAAAACGCAGCCCGGGTAGGAGAACAGGATCCACAGACAGGCGACGGGTTAGTGACCCCACGTGAAGACCATTGTGCAACTCTGCCTCTCTCAGTCCTTCCCTCAGCTTTTCAGTGAGACTCACTGAGCTCCATCTGATATCAAGCCCTGTGCCTCTGCTTCTGTGTCAGTCGGCTGCTTGGTGGAGCGTTGCAGAGGACAATAACGCTACCCTCCCATCTGCAACACAAGAAAGGACCGTGAATAATGTCAGTTTTGCTGATTGCCCAGGGGAAAAGTCTCACATCCTGCCACTTATCCTTTGGCCATTCCCTCATTTCCTGTTCCATCTCTGTCCCTGTGTTTCTTATAGAGGGGGCAATTTCTGGGTCAAAATTTTGGGGGTGGGTTTGGGTACTTATCCATCCAACTTGGGTCCTCTGTGGCTACTGAAAGTGGCCATTTAAGAATCTGTATCCCCACTGTATCAAGTCTCAGCTAAAGTCACCGTCAAGGAAGCCAGGGTAGCCTCACAAATCACAGATTGCTGGCAAATCATACAGATAGTACCCACCCTGGACAGTCACTGAATCAGTTTATTCACTTGGCCCTCTGCCCCTCTTGCCCGTCTCTACCAAGAAATGATCCTCAAACCCCATTTCCCTTCCCATCCCCTCAGCCACTCAATTCTTTCCTTCCATCTGCCTCCTGTCATTATTTTATTCATTATTCTGAGTGAAATTCAAGCATTTCCTTAGGTCTTTCTTCATGCTTAGCCTCTTTGGTTCCATAGATCATAGTGTGTGAATTCTGTACTTTATGGCTAATACCCTCTTTTAAGTGAATGTGTACATGTTATTTTGGGTCTCAGTTACCTCATTCAGGACAATACTTTCTCATTCCATCTACTTGACTTTATCTTCTCAATATCCTTATTTTTCATATGTGTGTAGTATACCATTGTGTAAATGAACCACATTATCTGTAGCCATTATTTGTTTTAGGGGTATCTGGCTTATTTCTATTTTCTGTTCACTATGAAGAAATCCACTAGGAAAATGATGGAGTACATGTCCTTGCGGTATGGCAAAGGTCTTTTCAGATATAAGGCCAGGTGTAGTATAACTGGGTCTTTAGGAAGAATATTCCCATTTTCTCAGAATCCACTGGACACATATGCTAAACATATACGGATTTGCTCTTCCCCCAGCAAATTCTATTTGTATCCTGATATTTATCTGCTTCCTCAAAAGAGGTTTCCCCCGGACAAGGCCTCTATCATAGACTCAGGTAATCGCATATTAACCTTCTTCCCATTTTACATGGTCAGTAAATGCTAGAGCCTATTACTGATAGCCAGAGGGGAAAGTTGGTACTGGAGGTTTGACTGTCGTGATATGTAGAGATGCAGAAGAGAGTAAGAGGAGAAGCGAGAAGGCTGAAGAAAAAGAGGAGGAAGTAATGATGGAAAAATCCATATGGCCTGGAGAAAGCACATGTAGCAAGGGGTTTTATGGTTTGGGAATAAGTTATAATAACGTTAGATCTACCCAATACACATTTATAGATTATAATTATAATAACCAGATTGTGTGTTTTCTTTATGGGCTCATTAGGTTTGGAAATTCCAACTAGCTTTCCTCAACAGTATTTCTGGATCAAATTTTCTGTTAATAGAGATCTCCTCTTGTATGGGCTCTAACCATTGCTCCATAGTCCAGTAGACACAGCTGTTTTTTTCCTCAGTCATGTCTCTTGTATTTTCTATGGACATCTGTGTCTTCAGTGTTCCAGGCCCAGTGTTCATTTTTCTCAAGATCTTCAATGATCTCACCAAGAGGAGTTTCAGTTTTCTCAACTCGTTCCACCTAGTTGACCGCAGCTTCACAATGTCCTTATTTTTCATAGGTGCATAGTATACCATTCCAAATATTTCCTGATAACAGTGAACCATGGTGAGCAGGGTAAATTTTCCCAAGGAAACTTAAAACATTCAATCTCTAAATCTACATCTCCTAATCCCATGATGCTTGGGTTGACTGAATGGCCATGGCATGAGCAGATTGTTCTAAGGGACATCAAAGCCATTTCCTTCTCCAGTAATGGCTGCCATCCCTCTGTCAGAGATTTTTCCCCTGGTAATTTTCGGTGACTGATGTGATTTAGAAATTGTGAAAACATCTGCATGCTGGAAAGCCAGAGATGTTTCAGGTTGACCTTTCTTCCACAGCCAGGTGACCTTCACCAGAGGAATGGATAGAGAAATGACCTATATTCACACAATGGACTACTACTCAGCTATCAAAAACAATGAGTGCATGAAATTCATAGGGAAGTGGATAGAACTAGAAAATATCATCCTGAATGAGGTTACCCAATCACAGAAAAACACACAAAGTTTGCACTCATTGATAATTGGATATCAGCCCAAATTCTCTAATTAACTATGATACAATGCACAGACCACATGAAACTCAAGACAGAGGACCAAAATTCAGATGTTTCAGTCCTTCCTTAAAATGGTAAATAAAATATCCATAAGAGGGGTAGGGAGGCATTGTTTTTCAGAGACTGAAGGAATGGCCATTCAGAGTCTGCTGGACATGTGGCGCGCACACACACACACACACACACACACACACACACACACACACACACACACACACACATATATATATATATATATATATATATATATATATGCACCAAAACTATTTTGAATAAGAATTTGGGAGTTTATCATTTGAAGTCGGTACAAAATATTTACACTGTTATATTGACTTTGTAGCTGGGCCAACTGTGTTGACAAAATCATTGCAATAAATGGAATTATAAAACAGAATTTTTGAGTACACATTAAGGAATATTTATAAAGTCCCCTATCAAGGAATGTACAATAAGAATGTGAAATACAATATTCATTCAATTAAATATTTGTAGGGAGAATACTGGCCTTTGGGAAACAGAGAAAACTTAGAAAATTGAACTATATATTCACAGGAATGAACTTGGGAATTAATTATTATCTAGAAGAATCTCCTCCAATCCATATTTCTAAATCTTTTCTACCCATGCCAAACCCTGACTACCTTTCTCCATTCAGAACATGTAACCATTAATGAAGCAAGAGATTTCTCTAGCTTTAAAGAGATGGAGTATGTAAAGGTTTCCACTGTGTCACAGGAGACATACCTGGAAAGGGCACTCCAAATCTGATCAGTGTAAGGAAAACTGTTTAGGTATTAGGCCATGGCAGGTCTCAGTGACATCATCATTAGTCCCTCCCTGAAATATCTCTTGTAACCTGGAAGTCCCTGTCTTCTTCTGTGATGTCACAAGTGTTGTCGTGCCTGCAACTGCCTCTCAGATATTCCTGCAGTACCTCTGGGGTATACTAATTGGCCTCTAATTCAAATAAACAGGGAGGAAGAATAAAGAGGATGAAGATATCAGTGATGGGGAAAAGAATGCTGGACTTCTGTCTTGGTATAACCAAAAAGGAAGAAATATGTGATACTTGGGATAGCACAAAGAGACCTTAGTAGTGATTGAGTGGGATCTCTGAAGAGATAGCCTTGATTTGACACTACCACATATGGGAATAAGGAGCTTGGAGCCTCTCAGAAACATATGGACTTCCCTGTTGTTTGGTTCCTGTAAGTCAGAGAATTTATATCATTAATTCTTTATTCCAAAAGCCAAGTGTTCAGCAGGGCATAGTTGTTTCCTGAGAGCTCATGGCCTTTCTTCTTTTGGTCAAGAAGAAAAAGGAAATAAGGAAGAAGGGAAAGACAAGTGTTGTGTCATCCCCTCAAAGTAAACTCCTCCATTCTTTGGATTCATATAGTGCAGTTTGTGTCTGGCACCGTTATCTGGGAGAGAGAAGTGATTCTAGTTGAGATTTCATTATCTCGGGCATTCCACTAGTATTACTTTTTCTATCATTCCCTGAAAATGACCTTTAGATTTCTGAGTCAATAGCTGTTATTACATGGCAGTTATCTTCTCTTTTATTTCTTTCATTTTTTAATTTTAAGCAAATTTTATTCATTTTTTCTAATTGGATATTTTATATGTACATTTCAAATCTTATTTCCCTTCCCAATTTCTTGACCATAAGATCCCAAACTGGCACCCCGCCTCTTCTACAACCCCCATTACTGTCCGTTTTCAGTTCACTGATTTGCCACTAGAATGCACTTCTGTATTTGATATGCTCTAGCTGTGTCTCACATGGAAGATCTATATACAGTTCCTGTCAGCATGCACTTCTAAGCTTCATCAATCTTATCTATTTTGGTGACTGATGTATATGTATTTCTGCCACATGTACGGCATAATCTGAATGGGATTCCGTCAGTCTCTCCTCTAAATTCATAGATAGCATTGTTCCACCTTTTAAAAAGGAGTGAAGCATGAACATTTTGTGTGTTCTTTTCTTGAGCTTCCAGTTGTCTGTGGACTGCATCTTGGGTAACTTGAGCTTTTTTGCCAATATTCACTTTCGATGGTTTCATACCATATGTGTTTTTCTGTAATTTGTTACCTCAATCAGTGTGATATTTTCTAGTTCATTCCATTTGTCTATGTTTTTTTTGAGATCATTGGTTTTGATACCCTAGTAGTACACCATTTTGTAGATGTACCATATTTTCTGTATCCATTCCTCTGATGAATTCCATAAGGGTTTCTTCTAGCTCCTGGGTATTATAAATAAGGCAGCTATGAACATATTTGAGGATATGACTTTTTTGTATGTTGGAGCATCTTTTGGTTATATACCCAGGAGAGGTATATCTGGGTCCTCAAGTAATGAAATTTCCAATTTTCTGAAGAATCTTCAGACTGATTTAAAGAGTGGTTTAACCAGTTCGTTATGCCACCAACAAAGATGGAGCTTTCCTCTCACTTGACATTCTTATCAACATCTGTTCTCTCCAGAGTTTTTATTTTAGCCATTCTTACATGTGTGAGGTAGAATCTCAGGGTTGTTTTCATTTACATTTCCTTGATGACTAAATATGATCAACATTTATTTAGATGCTTCTCAGATATTTGATATTCCTCAGTTGAGAAATCTTTACTTAGTTCTGTACCACAATTTTAATAGGGTTATTTGTCTCTCTTAAGCGTAATTTCTTGAGTTCTTTGTATGTACTAGGTAATAGCCCTCTGTCAGATGTAGGATTGGTGTAGACCTTTTCCCAATCTGTTTCCTTCTGTTTTGTCCTAATGACAGTGTCTTTGGCAGACAGTTTTCTACTATATTGAAGAAATATCAATTAGTGAAACAGAAGAGGGACTGGTTCCTTCCTGACTTCTGTACGTGTCCTGAACAGTAATTGGGGGAACTAAACAACCATGTTCTATTCCTATAAGGCATGTCTATCTACACTCGTAGGTCTAGAGAGACTTAGCAGTGATCCTGGGCATATGCACATCAACTTTATGCTGACATAGTTTGTAGTTTTCATCCTGGCTTCTGTAACTACAGCCAAAGATGTTCTGAAGACAAATTACACCCAGTACAGATGTGGATATGCTTGAGGAGACTGTCTCCTTGGTTTTCTGAAGCATAGCTAAGGTAGACATAGGAAAACAGAACTCCCTGATCAACTGATCTCTGGGAATGCTGACATTCTGGCTTCATCTCCTTATATGTTCTTGAATATCCTTTGGTGTTCTAGCATTGGACTGCAATGAAATACTATGCTGGAGAGGTGTGGGAAACACCTGAACTCTTCCATTAGAGATCAGCAAGATGAGCTGTATTTGCATTCAATTGATTGTGTACGTTTCTTGTCTTTGTTTGACAATGCAGTTCTGATGTCTCCTACTTCATTTTTCATGTGTCCAAGTTGTGGGAAAGCATACCTCACAATTGCTTCCCATCCTCCATCCTAGTGTCTTAGATTTTAGTGTAACCCTTCATATTTTATATTATCGATACACTATCCTAACTTTTTTTAACATACACATCTCTATTATCCCTGCACACTGTGTGTGTCTGTTTGTGTCTGTGTGTGTCTGTGTGTATCTGTGTACCTTTTGTGTCTATGTGTGTGTGTTTGTGTCCTTACATGGTTAGTTTGTATGCAATTTACAGAAACCATTTTCACTGAAAGAATTCTCTGTAAAAAATCTATAAACTGTGGATGGGGCATAATCCAAATGGTCTCCCACAATGTGGCCTTCTAGAAAGATTAGCATTATCTGTAATTAAAGAATACGCTTGACAAGTAAGGGCAGGCTGACAGGAACTGGATGTAGATTTCACCTGAGAGAAACAGCCAGAATACAGCAAATACATAGGGGAATGCCAGCAGCAAACCATTGAACTGAGAACGGGACCCCCGTTGAAGGAAACAGAGACAGGACTGGAAGTACTTGAAGGGGCTTGAGAACCCATATGAACAACAATGCCAAGGAACTAGAGGTTCCAGGGACTAAGCCACTCCCTAAAGATTATACATGGACTGATCGTGGGCTCCAACCTCATAGGGAACAATGAATAGCCTACTAGGAGCACCAGTGGAAGGGCAATCCCTTAGTCCTGCTAACATTGAATCCCCAGTGAACGTGATTTTTGGGGCAAGGGCGGTAATGGGGGGAGAATGGGGATGGAAACAACCATATAAAATTGGCTTAGGGGTTAGAGAGTGGGGTTAGGGAGATGTTGGCCCAGAAACCGGGAAAGGCAATAACAATTGAAATGTAAATAAGAAATACTCAAGTTAATAAAGAAAAAAAAGAATATGCTTCAAAGCAAAACTTGGAGGAAATACCCTGACATGTCTAAATTATAGCTGTGAACTGTGACATTGTTTTCGTGGCTTCTGTAGTCAGACATGTGGCCTTTGAAGCCAAGCTGCATCCTGTGGATCTGTAAATAATCTGAGAGAGACTTTCAACTCGGACACATAAAGCATGTGAAATGCATGAAAAGACAGGTGCAGCCATTGTGACACTGCCATCCCAATGGATAAATGGAACTGTTGACAATCACAGAGTGGGATTCTCATGTCTGAAGTTTGACACCCAGCTAGGATTATGTAACCTGTCAGTTCAGTTCCTGAGTACCATCCAAAGGCCAAGGGTAGGCTCAGATGAAGTACTGATGAAGATAGGTGCTGTTCCTTGTGAGCTGCATGTGAGGGTATGTGGAAGACCACTCAGCCTCTTGTGACATGGGAGATCAGAGTAATGAGAAACAGACAAAGGGGACAATTCTGTGTTTTGTTTTGTTTTGTTTTTGGGGGGGCCACCATAACTACGTTTTCCAGGCTAAGGATTTGCTCATGGAAATGTAGTGTCTCACATTGGTAAAGGCCAAGCTGTATGAAGCCTCAATATCAAAACTGTGTCCAAGGTTCTTTCTTAGTTACTGGGATTTACAGGTAGTCCTTCAAACCTTGTCTTCTAGATTCACAAATTCTTTTCTGGTTTCATGTACATAAGGCATATTCTTTCATTCTCTGTGTGTGTGTGTGTCTCTCTGCGTCTCTGTCATATTTTTTCCTCTATCCTAGAACAGTCTTTACTAATGATAACATATTTCTTGCCAGTTTAAGCACTTCCTTATCTTATAAACCCTAGTGTGATCTGAACTAGGTGTCCTCTGGAGAACCACAATTAGAAATAGAGTTGACATCCAACTCTACTAGACTAGTACTTAAACACCTGTGAAGATGCAGAATATTCAACAACTCCCAACAAGCTTAGGGCCCAATAAGCATGTATGGAAGGTAAATTTTCAGAGATCCAAGAAGTGCATGGCAGGCTGACCATGGGCTTGCTTCTCTTTGCTGGGACTGCCAGGATCATGACAAAAGTTACATGGGGCTCTAATAAACATGTATAGTTTAATAATACCTAGACTCTACACTTACTTTACCATTCCCTGTCTGTAGGTTTCTAGTGGATGCTGTCCATAAATGTAGTAGTGACACCCTTTCAGGAGTATAGACGTTGTCACATGTGGCACCCAACAGAAGAATTTGACTTTTCTTCCCTGGTTGAAGCTCCTTATCATTGATCTACATATTTGTCCCCATGACTGATGCTTTGTTTTGGTGTGTGTGTGTGTGTGTGTGTGTGTGTGTGTGTGTGTGTGTGTGTGTGTCTGTCTGTCTGTCTGTCTGTCTGTCTTTGTCTCTGTCTGTCTCTTTCCTTCATATAATAACTCTCCATAGTATAGCATGACTTCTTAATTGCTCATTCCAGGTTGACCCACCATGCTTTCTCTGACTGTTTTTGAGGTCTCAAATTGCACCTATGTTAACCAATGCACCTGCAGCCTGACCTGTGAACTGCTGCTCACATCATAAACAGCCCCATGTCTAAAACATGTTATTTTTGAGGCTCTGAACAATGTTTTTGTCCAAATTTACACAATTATTCCTAGTTTTTTACTCCCCCACCCAAACTGTACTACTCTGTGGATCTTTCCAAAGTCTTTGGTTACTTGTATTTATCTATGTGCCAACGCTACAAAGAAGGCATAATCCCAACTCTCCAGCATCATCCTGACCTAAGTTCTCAACTTCCTTTCTTCCTTGTCATTTTCAGCCTGCAACATAAGGTGGGGAAGACAAATTCTGGGCTTTGATTGAAAATGTAGGCTTCAATATCTGTACATGATGGTGGGAAAGAATTCAATAAATCAGTCATATCTCCATTTTAGAAGGGAGAGTATTGGAAAAATCTTCGCTTGTGTCTCAGGCAAAGGTACTTGAAAGGGCAACTTGGCTTGTTGATTTGGAGAAGATCTAGTTAATGGGTAGTTATGTGATGTTGAAGGGGACACTCCTCTGGATACACTATTGTATACCTGAAATTCCGTGGTATTCTCTGTGATATCACTAGTGTTATGGAAACAGAAGCTGCCCTTGTGGTATTTAGTTAGTGCATATTGGTTTACACACAGACATGTTTTTTAGGATTATCAAGTTATTTACAGGGAAAACAGAATGCATGGTGAGATGAGAGAGAGACAAAAAATTAGGACTTCTTTCTTGTTATAAAAGTGCAAAATAAATAATCTGGTGTAAAGCAGAGAGAGTAAGCCCTGAGCCACTGCTGGGGAGCTTCCTCGAGAAGCTGTGCTTGGGTCAGACCTCTTAGGAGCAGGACTTATGGTCTGAAACCTCTAGATTCTAAAAGAAGGGACCAAGCGTCAAGAATATCTGATGAATGTTGGGCAGACCACCAGTAATTGACAAGCATGCTGTTGGTTTGCTATGAGTTCCTTATTTTCACTCCGAATGAGAAAGATATCCAATAGGAGCCACATAGATAAAGCTTCGCCACTCAGGGTAGAGTATTGGACTTCATCTTCACAGGATTCCTGTACATGTCATTGACATGTTGTGATAATAAGAGAGAGATACTGCCCTGGACATGTATCAAAATCTCAGACTCATTTTTCTTGAACATACATGTTTAGGGCTTTGTGGTCCTAAGCAGTATGGACTACAGAACTTACCTGCATATGTCTAGGAATCATGGTTGTAGGTAGGAGAGTAGCTAATAGGTCCATCTTGAAAAGAGCTTTCTTACTCTTTCAGTGCTTCAAAGTGTCTGTAGAGTTCCCCTTTCCTCATGCTTTGTTGGGGGACAAAGCATGGTCTCTCCTGTGACTGGGCCATTAATATGCATGTTCCCTTGTGTTTATCTACAGGGTTTGCTGGGATGGCATCATGCCAACCTTCCACCATCAGTGAGAAAGTACAGCACATTAAGAAGTTGGAGAAACTGACTATTGAGCTCAAGAAGAAAACCTGTGAGTTGGGTAACTTCCAGGAATACTGACCCATTGCATCCACAGAATTTCAACAGAAGATAGTCATTACATTCAGTCATTTGTTGACCGTCTTGACCCCTCTGTGTTAACCCCAGTATTCTCACATCAGAAGCAACTGCAACGCCAGCATCCTTATGCACAAACTCATTTTTCTGATGCACCTCTCAAAAGCAGAACTTGAAGGTAGGATAGGAGTGTAATGGGAAGCTATTTCATTTCCAGAAAAGAAGAAGGTGTGTTTGAATAACAGTGGAGATATGGCAAGCAATGTGTGAGCTCTCATCCTGGATTTTAATAGAAAAAGAATGGATTTTCTGTCCTCAGAGGAACACAGAAAGCTGGTAAGCTACAGAAGCATAGTAACTTAGACTTAGATAAGAAAACTTTTGATTTTTATTTATTTTAAAGATTTAATTTATTTTATTTTTAAGAGTATACTTTACTTGTCAGACACACCAGAAGAGGGCATCAGATGACATTATAGATGATTGTATGCCATGATGTGTACACTTGGAATTGAACTCATGACCTTTGGAAAAAACAGGCAGTACTCTTAATTGCTGAATAATCTTCCCAGCCTAAACTATTTCTCCTTCCTCTTCTTCTTCTTCTTCTTCTTCTTCTTCTTCTTCTTCTTCTTCTTCTTCTTCTTCTTCTTCTTCTTCTTCTTCTTCTTCTCCTCCTCCTCCTCCTCCTCCTCCTCCTCCTCCCCCTCCTCTTTCTTCTTCTTCTTCTTCTTCTTCTTCTTCTTCTTCTTATTATTATTATTATTATTATTATTATTATTATTAAGAAACCCTAAGTAGATCAAAATTATCCCTCCACCAGTGCTCTTCCCCTTCCTGATTCAAGAACTTACAATAAGGAAAGTCACAATAATATCTGCCCCTCCACCTCAGCACTAAATAAAGAAAAATTTTACTTTTTCTTAGCTATGGAAATTTTCTTGTTGACTGGGCTCATAGCTTCAGACTTGAAGTCAGGCATACTATGGACAATGTAGATCCTTTTGGAAGAAGCTGCTACATTGGAGGAACTGGGTAACAGTGAGCAATTGTAAGATGTTTGTCCACCACCTGATGCCTTGCTGAGAAAAAAGTCTCCTCTTCTCAGCCTGAAAACTGGGCAAGCTGGGTAAACAGGCATAGCTAACAAGCCAGTCCAGTTTATACAAGGTATAAAGGGAGAGCATTTCATTGACTAAGTTGAATATAAACACTGTCCACTATTTTCTTATCACATGAAAGGAAACTTTGGTGGATTTTGTCTATCCTCGGGTCCACAAAGATCACTTCTCACTATCATTGCCATTTCTTCCCTGGTAGGACCCTTAAGAGAACTGAGAGAGTCAGAGAAAGACACAGACAACAATAATCTACATTGTAGAGATCAAGGCCATCTCATAAGAAACACTTCCTCGTGGCTGTGAATTCAGCAGAGGGAAATTGCAACCAACGCTTGATAATGCAGCTGATATCTGGTATACAGACTCATTGACTAACTGTTCTATTGGAGAAAGGAAGCATCAAAAGTTAGCATGAGACCAAAAAAAAATACTAAAATGAGTCAGAACTCTGATACATTTAGTAAGTATTCCCAGTGTGGGTCACAAATAACATGAAGGATATATGTTTGAGCTAGAGTTACTCTGTTGGAGTCCTCACATTCCATATGTACTTGAAAATCTGTCACAGCAAACTATATTGATATCATATGCTAGTCCGAGAGACCATATCCAAAAGTATATAATTCCTTCTGAAATACAGTGTTGAAAATACTGCACATCACACATTTGTATGTAAGGCTAAAATTAATGTTCTACCTAGATAAAAGCATTCTCTCAATCCTTATCTAAGTAACTTGTTTTTATTTTTCCGTTTGGAAAATGGCTGAGTATTCTTCAGTTCCAAACATGAACTGAAGTGACACTTCCTCAGACTGTACACATAGTGGACATCTGAGTAGTAATTGACATTTTTAGCCAGTTGGGTCTCCCCAACGGTCTTTTAGGCATGAATAAGCATGTATAGCCATATTTTAGCCAAGGGATTCATGTAGTAGCCTAAATATTACAGGATTCCTCTGTTGCAAATAATTTTCTTTTACACAGGTGATGGAAGGTGTATCAAAGGCTGAGTATCAAACGTTGTAGATATTACACCATCTGTAGATGATAATATACCAAGGAGAATCCCTTAGGATTACACTGATTGATCTAGATACTCCCACATGATTCTAATACAGAACAAGAAATCACTTGGCTTGGAAACTTACAATAATATAGTGCTGCGGAGCTATGTGGAGTGTTAATAGATAATGAGAAACCACCTAAAAAGCACAGGCATATGTACAAGATGCTATTCAAAAATTATCCAGAGGCAGTTTGGCAACCTACATTCAGCACAAAATGATTGATTCTTCACTTCATAGATTCTGATCAGGTAAATTGAATATTGAGAAAGCTATATGAGAACTCACTTGGTTATCACATGACTGTACAACTAGGTAGTCTCAACAGACATGTCAATCAGGAAGCATAGCCTGAACTTGCCAACAATGGATGAAGTGCATTTAGCTGATGAGGTCTGACCATGAAACTCAAATTTCCAAAATACCAGGTAGGTTTGAATTTGCAGAACAATAAATACTTAATGAGTTTTGGGGCAAAATTCTATTCTAAAGACTCCAAAAATTATTTATCAACCAGCTCTTAATCCCTATGGAGAGATTAATTGTAGAAAAAATGCATTTAATCTGTACCCCAGAGGTATAAATAATTGGTGCAATTTGAAGTGATTTGATATGTTAAAGAAACATGCAAAACAAAGGAGTTCAGGCTATCCTTGAACAGATTTGCTTCTAAAGCATGTACCACGAGTTACTGTGGAATGACCTAGACACATACATGCACATATCCTACAATTAATTGATTTGTTCTGTGCTGTGTGTGGTATGCCAGACTAATCCAAGGTAGGAAGTATATAATGCACAAGTATTTTAAACCCAATATCAATGAAAAGAAATCAGAATTCCTCTTGTGAATGCCATCCTAGATGAGTTAATCCAGATCAAATGGAAAAATGAGTTATATATTCACTTTAATCTAAATGTTAATTCTCTAAACTGTGTATCTGTATGATCAGTTTTGTGTAAGTGTCTAGTAGGAACCAGACCGTCCTTATTTTGAGAAGTGCAAGTGTACTTATGTATTGCTGAAAGACACAGTCAGGAACAGGAATATCAAATGTGAAGAGACAGGGAAAAGAGCAACAAGGAAGGGAATGTAGTACATACAGTTAAATTGAGAGACATTTGAGGCATTGAATGGAAAACTAATGGAGTAGAAAATTTTTTTTTAAATTTTTATCAAGTAATTAAACATTTGCTATAGTTACAAGGGCAGAAGATAAAATATTGGATGGGTTTATCTATGTGAAATTCAAATAATAAGTAAGTCACAACAATTTTGGATTTCAATTTTAGTAAACCTATGTTACAAATATTGACTGTAGTCATTAAGGGGAGAGATTTTAACATCTCTGTTGGAAACATACATATCTTATATTATAAACATTGCAAGTGTAAAATAATCTATGTATTTGTTTACATTTCAAAGACATTTCCCAAACTCTTCTTTCTTTATTGAATCCTCCAAGCCTTTCCGATTCTCTTTGTTTCTATGATGGTGCTCCTCCATCTACATGGCCACTTCCACTTTACCCATCTAACATCCTCCATCTCTGGGTTATGATGTTTCCACAAAACCAATTGCCTTCCTTTCCAGAGATGGCAGATGAGGCAGTTGTCTTCTCCCTATGCTTTACTGTCTACATAGCAGTAACCATGTACTGGCCAAGTATACTCTTGTTGGTAAATTTCGTGAGACTCTGAAAGGTAAACTTAATTGATACTGTTGTTTTTCATATTGGTTTCCAATCCCTTTAAGATCCTTTAGGCATTCGACTAACTCATCTTATGTGGCTGTCATTTTCTTTCAAATGTTTAGCTGTATCACCATCTGTCTCAGTCAGGTGATGGCAGAGCCCCTCAGAGACATATTAGGGTCTAATCTGCAAGCACATCTTGACATCAGGAATAGTGCGAGGATTTACGGTCTGTGGATGAAATGATTCTTATGGTGTGGTGGTCTCTGGAGGGCCTTTCTTCATTCTCTGCTCTTTTTTTTTCATTTTTTAAGCCTTGGATATTTATACGTTAAAATTTTGAGCTGCGTGGCAGCACCATCCCTTCAACAGGGTCATGTTTAGCTACAAGGGGCAGTCTGCAGTCGTTCTATCTCTTTGCTGCTTTGTATTTCAACTAACATCATCCCAGTAGGTGTATGGGAGCATTTTGGATTCTTGAAATCGGGTATTCCCTGGGAATACCCAAGTTCACCACCCATCATTGATGATTATTGTTATTTATTCCACTTTTCCTCTGGATTTCTCTCTTCTGTCTTTTCATTGTTGCTGCTCCCCCGACTTTGTCTATCCTTCTGTACCTGTAGCTAGGTCCCATTTTCCCTCCTCCTTCTAAGTTTGTTGCAAGCATCCACAATTGGTTTTCTTTCATGTTACCATGCATGTGATGAAGGATTTTAATTGTGGGTATTCTGTACTTTGTGGCTAACATCCAAATGTCCCTAAGTACATCCGATGATAGGACCTTTTCAATCTTTGTTAATTCACTATTTTCCAGTTCCATCTCTTTGCCTACAGTGTTCTTGGTCTCCTCATTTTTAATACCTGAGTAGTGTTCTTTGTTTAATTATAGCACACTTTCTCTATTTACTCCTCATGGAGATGATACTAGAGAGGGGTGAAGAAATTCCCTGAAACCCTGGGAAGACGAGGAACATGCCTTTTTGGTATAAAAAGGAGTTACTTGATCATCTTGGGACAATATGGAATGGCCAGCATGCCCTTGTAAGGAATGGCAACTTTCCACAATTCCTTGGTCATTTTTTGGAAAATTCCAGGTTCCTTTGGACAGATGGAGAAGGTGTGGGTCTCACCTGAGGAATAGTTGTAGCTTTTGTTGTCTCTTTGGCAGCAGAAGATGGCACAAGGTCTCTTTTTGCAGAAGGGAGAAGGTTGAAACTGTCTTCCTTTGAGGAGAAATTTCTCAAGACTGTATCAGAATAATCAAATCATAAGACTTTGTTTCTAGAAACTGGGTGCCTGTGGTCTACTGTGGTGGAGGGAGAATGTCGACTATTTCTCCCCAGAGTGGAAATTTAAATAAATCTACTTGGGTAGATGGGGACAGTTGTAAAGCATGCTGATCAGATGCAGTAGATACTAAGACATCCTTCTCAGATGAGGAAGGTCTTATTGTACAGTGTATATGTGTGGAAATCCTGAATGCAACATCATAATGGGGGGAAGGTATTAGAACTACCTCTGAAGATGTGACCTCTCCTAGAGCATCCTAGACAAATGTTAGAGGTCTGAGAGACTCATGAGCATATAAGGATGTTTCTAGATATTGTTGTGTAATTGTGGAAATTCCAAAAAAAAATTCTTAGGCTGGAGAAGTGAAAACAGACTTTTGAATAGAAGTGTCAGGTTTCCTAGGTTGCTTGATAGGCAAAACAGGTTCCAAGACCCCTTCAGAAGATATAGTAAAATCCAAAGCCTTTGAGGTATTTGGCAGATGTTCTGGGTCTGCTTGTGGGTATAAAGAAGGACTCAAAACCATTTGTGCATATTTGGAAGAGTGTGTAGCATCTTCTGTAGTTGGGGAAAATGGTTGATCTTGAGGAGATAAAGAAGCTCCTATAGCCTACTGTGAAGTTTGCTGAGGTCATATGCATTCTTTTGCACAAATGGGATCCAAGGAATCTCTTTCCTCAGATAACGAGGATGCTACAGACACTGGTGTTTGCATATCATGTTCCCCCACCCCTCATTCACATATGGTTGTATCCATAACCTTCTCTACAGATGGAATATGTCCAAGAACATCTTTTGTACATGTGTCACATCCATAAGCCATCTCTAAAGATGTGGCTGTGGGTAGGACTACTTTTGTAGATGTTTCTTGTCCCACAGTCCCTTTATGAGATAGAGTACTACTCAGAGAATCCTGCTCAGTTTTGGGAAATTCTAGCATCTCTGATGTATATGTGGAAAATTTTGGAGCCTCTCCTTTCAGGACAGAACAACCTAGAGTCCCCTGAAGGGGAAAGGGATGTTTTATCTTCTCTGGAAATTGTACAAATATGGAGCCTGCATGGCTCATTGACTGTTTCTTGTGATAAACTTAGTTGTTTTGGTGCTTATGACAAGTCAGGGGGTCCTTTTGTGTGATAGAGGATATTTGAGTAACTTCTGATGTATAGGGACATAGGAACCACTGGGGGAGATGGTGAGGGTGCAAGATCACAATATTTATGTGCAGAAGGCTCAAGAGTCACTGGTTAGATTCAGAATTTTCTACCACATCTTGCATGGGTGTGGAACTCTCAAGAACCCCTTCTGAAACTGTAAATGGTCCTTAATCTATTGGTGTACAGGAAGAAAGTTTTGTCTTACTTGGGCTGGTATGTGTGTTATGAGATTCAGTTTGCGGAATTTTGATTGTATTTTGTCCCCTTTGAACATAGTGATGATTTAAGCCCATTTTTAATAGTGGAGGACTTTGAAGGCCCTTTTGGTTTGATATGGAAGTTCTGAAAACCCCTTTGTCAGCAGAAACAGTTTTCAAACTCATTTTACCCAAAGCAGATTGCATAAGGCACTTTGTTGGAGAGTGGGGACATCTTTGAGTTTCTTTGTGAGTGGACATAGCTCTGTGCCCTGCTAAGACCATCAGAGGGGCAGAAACCCCTGAGATCTCTGCTCACATTATGACTCAAGAAAAAAAAAACTAGCTCCATCTGGGCCTCCTGTGTTAGGTACCTAGGAGCAGTAGGGGAAGGACATTTCTGGTTGCAGCCCTCATGGTAAGGTGAAAGTCAGCACAAAAGTCAGTCAGGCCTGAGACAAGAGGTGAATTCAACATTTCTGCTCGAGGTGAGCTGACTGGTGGACTCAGGACACGCAAAGGCAGAACTCCTCTGGGATCAGGCATTTCCAGTTTTTAGCTGGCTCTTGAATGTAGGCACAGAGACTGCTACTTCTGCCCAGCATTGCCCAGGTCTCTGGCCCAAGACAAAACTGCATAGTGCTTCTGGACACAGGAATATAGGAAGAGTAAAGCTACTGGAGCACCATGTTCCAGACAGTGCCTGAATCTGAACAGAACTGGTCAAACAGCTCCCTGTACCCAAATCCTGAAGTTGGGGCAACTAGACTTCAGAGAAGCAGACACTCCTGGGAAACCAGAGGAGACTACTCTCTGCCCAAAATCCTGACTCAAGAGGAAAACATCTTGTGCCATCTGTTCCCCCTCCCCCAACAGAGGGACCTAGGAGAAGTACGGGAATTTCGCTCTGGTTCTAGCCCACAGGGACAGATGAAAGTTAGTGGAAAGGAGCAATTACATGCCTAGATCAGAATACACTGTCCCTGTTCTCATAACTGGGTACAAGAAAACAGGAAAACAGGTCTACAGCAGTATGGACACATGAGCCTACAAGACAGTCAAGCCACTGTCAGAAAAAACAAGCCAGTCTAACTCCAGAGACAACCTGATGGCTAGAGGCAAGCACAGAATCACAAGCAACAGAAATCAAGACTACTTGGAGTCATCAGAACCCCATTCTCCCAACAAAACACACACTGGATATCTAAACACACCAGAAAAGGAAGATCTAGTTTTAAATTCACATTTTATCATGACGAAAGAGGATGTTAGGAAGGTCATAAATAACTCCCTTAAGAAAATACAGGACAACAGAAAATACAGACGTAAACAAGTAGAATCCCATAAAGAGAGACACAAAACTACCTTAAAGAACTACGGGAAGAACAGCAAAACATGAAAAGGAAATGAACAAAACCATCCAGGAATTAAAAATGGAAATAGAAACAATTAAGGAAGCACAAAGGAAGACAACCCTGGAAATGAAAAACCTAGTAAAGAGACCAGGAGTCATAGATGTGAGAATCACCAACAGGATAAAAGATATAGAAGACATAATCTAAGGAGCAGAAGTTTGCATAGAAATTATTGACACAACTGTCAAATATAATGTAAAACTGAAAAGCACCTAGCCCAAAACATACAGGAAATCCAGGACACAATGAGAAGATCAATCCTAAGCTTAACAGATATAGAAGAGGGTGAAGACTGCCAAATCTAGGGACAGTAATATCTTCAACAAAAGTATAGAATAAAACTTTTATAATCTAAAGAAAGAGATGCCCATAAACATATTCAAAGCCTACAGAACTCCAAATAGATTGGACCAGAAAAGGAGATCCTCCCATCACATAATAATCAAAACACCAAATGTGAAAAACAAATAAAAATATTAAAAGCAGTAAGGGAAAAGGTCAAGTAACATATAAAGGCAAACGTATCAGAATTACACCAGAATTCTCAAAAGAGACTATGAAAGCCAAAAGATCCTGGACAGATGTCATACAGACATTAAGGTAACAAGAATGCCAGCCCACACTACTGTATCAAGCAAAACTCTCTACTAACGTTGATGGAGAAACCAAGATATTCCATGATTAAACCAAATTTACACAATATCTTTCTACATATCCAGTCATACAAAGGACATTAGCTGGAAAACCCCAACATAAGGAGGCAAGTAAAATCATAGATAAAGCAAGAAATTAATCTTTTCACAACAAAACAAAGTGAAGAGAAGCACACAAACATAAACTAACCTCCAGTTATGAAAATAAGACAAAGTTATCATCACTATTCCTTAAGATCTCTCAATATCAATGGACTCAATTCCCCACAAAAAAAACACAGACTGACACTCTCGATATGTAATGAGGACCCCACGTTTTGCACTACAGGAAACTCATTTCAGAAACAAAGATAGACACTACCACAGACTAAAAGGCTTGTTAAAATCTTTTCAAGCAAATGATCTGAAGAAGCAAGTGGGAGTAGCCATTCTAATATCATATAAAATCCACTTTCATCCAAAAGTCATCACAAATCATAAGGAAGGACACTTCATAATCATCAAAGGAAAAATCCACCAAAATGAACTTGAAATTATAAATATCTATGCTCCAAATACAGGGGTACCTACATACAAAAAAGAAACCTTACTAAAGCTCAAAGAAAATATTGCACCTCAAACAATAATAGCAGTAGATTTCAACTCCCTATTCTCATCATTAGACAGATAACAGAAACAGAAATTAAAAAGAGTCATAGACAGACTAACAGAAGATATAAACCAAATGGACTTAACAGATATTTAGAGAACATTCTATCCTAAAACAAAAGGATATACCTCCTTCTCACCATCTCTTGGCACATTCTCCAACATTGATCATACAATCAGTCAAAAAGCAGTCAACAAATGACACAGAAAGATAGAAATAATCCAAGGCATCTTTCACACCACCATGGGCTAAGGCTGTACTTCAATAACAATTAGGAAAGAACACCCACATATACATGGAAGTTGAACAATGCTCTACTCAATGATAACTTGGTCAAGGAAAAAATTAAAGAGTTCTTAGAATTCAATGAAAATGAAGGTACAACATACCCAAAACTCTTGGAACACAATGAAAGCTGTGCTAAGACAAAAACTCATAGCTCTGAGTGCCTGCAGAAAGAAATAGGAGAGAGCATACATCAGCAGCTTGAGAGCAAACCTAAATCATATAGAACAAAAAGAAGCAAATAACTGCAGGACTAGTAGTAGGCAGGAAATAATCAAACTCAGAGCTGAATTCTACCAAGAAGAAAAAAGGGACTATACAAAGAATCAACACAACCAATACCTGGTTCTGTGAGAAAATCAACAAGATACATTAACCCATAGCCAGACTCACCAGTGGATACAGAGAGTGTGTAAAATTAACAAAATCAAATATTAAAAAGTAAGACAAGGGGGTTGGGGATTTAGCTCAGTGGTAGAACACTTGCCTAGGATGCGCAAGGCCCTGGGTTCGTTCCCCAGCTTCGGAAAAAAAGGAAAAAAAAGGGAGACAAAACAGCAGAATCAGAGGAAATTAAAAGAAATCATTGTATAACAAAAACCTATGTTCAACAAAACTTGAAGATCTGGAGAAAGCGGACAATTTTCTAGACAAATACAAGAGACAAAAACTAAATCAGGAAATGTTAAACCATTTAAAAAACCCATAACTCCCAAAGTTATACAAGCAATCATCAAAACTCTCCCAACCAAAAAGAGTCCAGGAACAGATGGGCTTAGTGCATATATCCATCCAAATTCATTGAAAATTTCAAAACAATACTGTCCAAACCATTCCATAAAATTGAAACAGATGGAGTACTACCAAGTTGCTTTAATGAAGCCACAATTACTCTTATAACTAAAACACAGAAAGAGCCAACAAAGAAAGAAAATTTCAGACCAATATCCCTTATCAATATCGGCACAAAAATACTCAATGAAATTCTTGCAAACCTAGTCCTACAACACATTAAACAATCATCCATTATGATTAAGTAGGAATCATCCCAGGCTTGCAGGGATGCTTTAATGTACAGAAAACCAACAACGTAATCCACTATATTAACAAACTCAAAGATGAAAACCACATGATCCTTTCATTAGATGCTGGGAAAAAATTTGACAAAATTCAACATCACTTCATAATAAAAGTCCTGGAAAGTACAGGAATTTAAGGCCCACACCTAAACATATACAGCAAATACGTAGCTAACATTAAACTAAGTGGAAAGAAACTTAAAGCAATCACAGTGTAATCAGGGAATGGACAAGGCTACCCACTCTCACAAAACTTATTCAATATAGTTCTAGACATCTTAGCCACAGCAATCAGACACTGAAGGAAGTCAAAGGGATATAGTTTGGAAAGGAAGAAGTCAAAATAACAGTGTATGTAGATGATATGATAGTATACTTAGTGACACCAAAGGTTTCACAAGAGTAGTACTAAGCCTGATATACAATTTCAGCAAAGTGGCTGGGTATAAAAATAACTGTGCACAAAACCTAAACAAGCGGAGAAAGAAACTAGGGATATGACACCCTTCACAATAGCCCCAAATAATATAAAATATCTCGGGGTGACTTTATCCAAGCAAGTAAAAAATATGAGCATTTGAGTAGAACCTCAAGTCTCTGAAGAAACTGAAGGAGATTTCAGAAGATGGAAAGATCTCCAATTTCCATGGACTGCCAGGATTAATATAGTAGAAACGGCCATTGCACCAAGAGCAACCTACAGATTCATTCCAACCCCATCAAAATTCAAATCCAATTCTTCATAGAGTTAGACAGAACAATTCATAAATTCATTTTGAATAACAAAAAACACATAATAGCTAAAACTGTCCCCAACAATAAAAGGACTTTCCTAGGAATCACAATTACTGTACTTAAGAAGTATTACAGAGCAACGGTGATAAAAAAAAAAAAAAAAAAAAAAAAACAACTGTATGATATTGAGACAGAATCAGCAAATAAACCAGTGGAATAGAACTGAAGACCCAGAAATGAACCCATACACCCTTGGTCACTTAATTTTTGAGAAAGGAGACAAAACCATACAATGGGAAAAAAAGAGCATTTTCAGCAAATGGTGGTGGTTCAACTGGAGGTCAGCATGTAGAAGAAGGCAAATTCATCCATTCTTACTGCCCTGTAGAAAGCTGAAGTACAACTGGATCAAGGACCTCCACATCAAACCAGGTAAACGCATACTAACAAAAGAAAAAGTGGGAAAGCATCTAGAACACATGGCCAGTGGAGAAAATTTCCTTAACAAAACAGGAATGGCTCATGCTCTAAGATCAAGAATCAACAAATGCTAACTCACAAAACTCCAGAGCTTCTGTATGGCAGAGGACACTGTTGTTAGGACAAAGTGGCAACCAACAGATTGGGAAAAGATCTTTACCAATCCTAAAACAGATAGAGGGCCAATATCCAAAATATACAAAGAAATCATGAAGGTAGACTACAGGGAGACAAATAACCATATTGAAAAATGGGGTTCAGAGCCAAACAAAGAATTCACAATCGAATGGCAGTGAAACACTTAAAGAACTGTTCAACATCTATAGTCATAAGGGAAATGCAAACCAAAACAACCTTGAGATTTCACCTCACACCAATCAGAAAGGCTAAGATCAAAAACTCATGTGACAGCAAAAATCAGGCCACATGCTGGTGAGGATGTGGAGAAAAAGGAACACCCCTCCATTGTTGGTTGGATTGCAGACTGGTACAACCATTCTTAAAATCAGTCTTGATGTTCCTCAGAAAATTGGACATAGAGTTATCTGAAGTCCCAGCTACTCCTCTCTTGGGCATATACCCAAAAGATGCCCCAACATATAACAAAGACACATGCTCCACTATGTTCATAGCAGCCTCATTTATTATAGCCAGAAGGTGGAAAGAGCCTAGAAGCTTTTCAACAGAGGAATGGATACAGGAAATATGGCATATCTACACAATTTAGTGTCATTAAGAGATACTAAGTTAATAACGATGGAGAAAAGAAAACTTTACTGGCTCTTTATATGACATGGATCATATCTATAAGACACAAAATACCTTATTCATCAGAAATAAAGTAATGGAATTAAATATGCTATATATTTGAATAAATGCTTAAAATAATGGCACAGTAATTATCAAAAATTACATGAAAAATACTAAATACTAAACTCACAAATCGTTGGTGAAGTACAAATACAAATGACAGTGAAATTATTTGTGATTCAATAGTACCACCGAAAGAATATGTCGTTGATGGAATCTGTCTATTTCAGTTATAACTCCATAAATGTCTTGACCTTCTCACTGTTCACAATATCCATGTTACAAAATTGGAAAAATAAATTATATAGGCACTAGACCTTTATTTAATCATCAAATAGCAAAATTTTATCATTGGCATGGATATTGATGAAACTAGACATCATTTTGCAAGTTGAAAATTCAGAAGTATGAAGACAATTATCTAAATCTTATGAAAGTGGGCAACTGCTGTTTGTTTGAATTTGAAGCTTCTTCTATAGAAGGAAAGTCAGATGTCATGTTATAAACATTGACAGTTTTCACATGGCTCACATGGTCACAGAGAGGATCCTACTACTCCTGTTTTGCTAAATGGCCATGTTGTCAAACTGCGTTCCAATTCTCATTGTTTTTGTCCATACATTACTGCTTTTATGGGCTGTGGTCAGAGAAATGTATAGGTGTACTGGGCAGCAATTACTGTAGATCTGTGTAACTGGTATAAGTGCTAAGACCGTGAGAAGAAGAAAGCTGAGCATAAGGCTGGGGAAACATTGCAGAAAAGGAGAAGACAGAACTTGAGGAGAGAGGATGTAATCATGACATCTAGTTATGACACAGTTATTGGAATTATGGACTCACTGCATCTACAGTAGAATGCACAAGTCTTGTACACAATTAAGACAATGAATTAGGGAAGATCCCAGCAGGCAGTACTCAGTGAACCAATGGATTATAAAGAAAATAAAACAGGAAAATATAAAGAACATGAAGCTAGAAAGGGAATTTATCCAGAGAGAGTAGAACCAAGTTAATGATCGGTGTGATCAAGGTACATTATATACATGTGTGAATAATAAATCAAAATTACAAAATAAGAAAACAGTTCTGAAAATATATTATGGATTTTTATATCCTATGTAAGTCATTTTTCCCTAAAAGTAGAATAGAGTATCCTAACTTGTAGTAAATTGCAAAAAAGTCAGTGTAAGAAGGTAGTTACATTAGTCAGTGCATGCTGTCTCCATTATGGATATATCAAACTGAGGCTCATTAATCTGTACAGTTACCTTATATCACCTGTTCAAATAAAATAAAGTGAAAAACTGTGTAATGATCCACCAAAATCAAACGGCACACTGGAGATATAAATGCAAACCGAAAAATGGCCTTTCTTAAACTCAACCATTTCACTTTTTGAAACTCTGAATACATTTAAACATAAAAGTTCTAACCTGATGCCCAGCATATATTATGGTGTCTTTGTGACTTATATGGTAAGACTTTTAGGGTTGTGCATTGCCATCAAATATGTCATTAATATTTAAAATCCTAGGACATCAAGATCTAAAATCCATGGGCTTTGGTCCTGACAGCGAGGAATTGAACTCTGTACATGATCACTTTATATTAATAAACTAAACTCTGAAAGGCAATTTGCTGCCTCACAAAATTAAATTGATTCATTGCTATGGTTATGATAAGGATTTCTTGTGAGAATGTATATAAATTTCTCATGACAAATTTTGCTTTCTTTTCTGGTGTTTTGTGGGCTATAGATGAGCTTAAACCTCTCTTCCCAACATAGCACTTACAATAGATTATTTCTCACTGTCGATGCTAGACACACTAAAGAAAGGAAAAACACTGAAAATAGTATGTGCTTTGTTATCTGTCCGAAAAGATCATTTTTGACCTCTTCTTCATCATCTTCACCACTACCACCACCACCACCACTACCACCACCACCACCAATACCACCACCACCACCACCACCATCATCAACATCATAATCATCTTCATCATCTAATTTACATGACATTGAATTTGCAATTTTGATTCACCAAAGAATGAAATGAGAAGTATTCTGCTTGAAGAAGATCTATTGATGAACACTAGGCCCTGTACAGTCATTTTAATGTTATAAAGTCATTGCCAAAGTTGCTTCAGATGATTTATTGAAATGCCCTATACAACGGGGTTTGAGAGTCCCTTAGTGAGATAATGGTCTTTTACAGCAAGGCCTTCATTATCAGACTTTGATTTAACCCATCTACCAACGAAGTGAAATTGTCCCAGAAATAGAATAGTGCCTTTCCATAAACAGCTTTTATCCACTAATACGCATCTACTTCTATTTCTTAATTGTCATGTTGATATGGGCTTAGGATGTATTAATGATATTTTAGTATTATTTGGTTTAATTTTGAACATTACAAAGGAACACACCTATGCCATGATTGTATCCCATACAACTATTAATTTGACCTTGAAGAGTTTCATGAAAACTGAAGTATCGAAAATGTATATGTTCCAATTCAACATTTGTAACATCCATCATGTGAAACTCCCAATGAATATCAGTGGATTGATGTCTCTGAAAGCATTTAAAGAATCTCCTACTACATTATTACAACTCTACAGAAGCTTCACTCCCATAGTGGCAGTTCCGGATTGGCTCTAAACAAATAATTTTCTGTGCCTTGGAAATGGTTTAAATATTTTAATTAACTTTTGATATGAAACTAGTTAGAACTTTGTGAAAAGGGAGCAGACAGGTCCTAGAAAGTATGTTTTTAAAATTCTTTTCTTAAAATTAGACTTTTTCATGCAATATATTTGAATTATGATTTCCCTTCCCTCTATTCCCCCACTTCTTCTATTCCCCTCCTGTCGTCTGTATCTACATTCTTCTGACTCTTACTAGAAAACAAACAGTCATCTAAGGGATAAAAATAAAATGAAAATTAATGAGCTGGAGTAGAACAAAACAAGCAGATAGAAAAGAACCAATACAAGGTACAAGAATCAGGTACAGACAGAGAGACCCAGAGTTCCATTCACACACTCAGGAATTCCATGGAATCATAAAACCAGGAAAAATATATACACAAAACAAACAGGGTAAAGATTAATAAATAAATAAGCAAATAACAAAAAGAAAAAGACAATCTGAAGAAAAAGTCCTGACCCATTATGAAACTAGGATACTCAAAAGATGATGTTCAGGTCCTTTAGTGCGTTATATGCAGTCTACCCTTAAATTAGTTTATGTAACCAGTGAGATTCCCTTGGAGAAAACTAAGTTTTCATTTTCAAATGATTATCCATTGGAGATAACTTCCAGTTTAGAGATAAAGTGATATTCAGGGCTTGGCCTCTTTCAAGGGCTAATTAATAGGTAAGGAGATCTGTGAGATGCTGTCCTTTGAGCATGATACATTTGTGCCACTCAGGAACTCACAATAGTTACATCTATCTGAACAGACTCTATATAATATTGATCCTGCCTATTCAAAGGAACTAAGCACAGTGCTGGAGAATAGAAATTGATGTTGCCACGGGATTCTTACCAGTGGTTACGTGTATAGCTTCATGCTCATGTTCACAGAAGAGGCTCAGGTTAAATCCAGGTGGTCATGAAGCAAAAAGATAAAATACATGCACGAGCTAAGGGGATTTGTTCTAAAAGTTATGTTGGTTGGGGCAGATAGGAGATTGGGAGTGTAGAGGGCTTCCATACATGTGCTGTCATGTATGGAATTGTCAAAGAATAACTTGGTTTCTTAAAACTTCCAAATGTAAACACTAAGTAGAGTTTGGCAGACATTCTTTCAAATCTGATCTATTTGTTTTTTAAAATCGGGTGTCATTGTGGAGCTCAAATTGACCTAGAACTCCCAGTGTTCTGTCTACTGCCTCCCATGCTCTTGTAGCAGGTTTACTCTACATTGACACAATTATAGAATATATGTAAATCTTCAGATTAGGAAGTTTGATTACATAATGCAATATTCTGTCATTTGTTTTTCATTTAATAATAAATCTTGAATACATGTACATGGGCAATTTCTTCATGGAACACCATGCATTTAGCAAATGGTAGTATAATTGTTTGTTTAAATAATAATCTAATCGTGGCATTCAGATTATTTTCATTTTCATTAACTAAACTTCGCTACAGAAAATCAGCATGGACACTGACTCAGGCACTGTATTCAGTGGTAATTATTTACATTATATTTTTTATGAATTACAAAACACGTTGTTGGAATGTTGTCAAGGCTGTTAAGTAATGTAATACTTGTATAAATACTGTCAAATATCCATCTCAGAAGACTATAATAAGTACATATTGCCATCATTTTTATATGAAAGGACCCATTGTATACCATTCAAAATTAAATGATACATATATTTTAAAACGGCATCAGTCTCTGACTTCTGTCAGTTGTTGAATTAGGGGAAGGATTGATGAAGTTGAAGCAGAGGGCAACCTCTGTAGGAAGACCAGTATTCTAAACTAATCCCAACCACTGAGATCTCCCAAACACTGAGCCACCAACCAGGCAGCATACATAAGCTGGTGTGATGCCCTAACACATATAGAGTACAGGACTGCCTGATCTGGCCTAATCCTTGAGAGAATTGAGGCCACAGGGATTATGGTGCTTGGCAGGATCTGGGGAACATCCTCTTGGAGTCAGGGAAAGAAGGGGTGGAATGGGATGAGGAACGGTGGGAGGGGACCAGGAGAGTGTACAATGGAAGGATATATATATATATATATATATATATATATATATATATATATATATTCCTATAATATATATATTATAAATAGTTTCACTCATAAATTCAAATGCTAGATTTTTTTAACATCTACATTGCATTTCAATCGTGATGTTTAGTGTTTTTGCTTACTGAACTGTGTAAGCATTAATGGTAAATTTACTCTTCATCCTATTTGCGAATTTTCTCCTTTCTTATTACATTGCAACAATTGTGTTTGCATATGTAGGAGGCTTACTATTGTGCAGAAAATAAATATGTGAATCTTTTTATTTTAATAGAATGTTATGTGTGAATGTCTATGTATAGATTTGTGCACATGAACACAGGCACCTGGTGAGACCAGAAGATGTCAGATCCCCTGGAGCTGCTTTCACAGCAGGTTGGAAGTGGCTTGATCGATGTTGGAAACTGAACGTGTTTGCGCTTAAGAGCAGTAAGTGCTCTTAAACACTAAGCAAATACTACATTACTTATTCCATAGTAAAATCTAATTATTTATAATTGTGTGATGTATTTCAGGGTATCTATGAATTTGAGACATCTTGCCACATTTTAATTTATATGAATACATTCAGGAATTATTTTTGCAGCTTTCTTTTCTTTATCATCGTAAGATGTGTTCAATTAAATATGTTATTATTATGCACTAAATCCTTCAAATGTTTACTTATAGAACGTTGGGTTAGTGTCTGTTTCTTTCCTCTGGAATGACTATATTAATTTTACAGTTTGCAGTTCTCTCTTTCTTTACACAATCCATCTGCTGTGTTTTTGCTTTCATATAGAATGAAGTAAAAGCCTTTTAGTTTTTCTTTGAGTAGTTAATGTACTAAGAAAATGTGTTGAATTTTCTATTTTAAGGTCAATACATTATTTCTTTAAAATGTTCCTAGAGTTTTGTTTTTTTTCTTTTTCCTATTATAATTGTTCTCATTAGTCTCATTATTAATGTTCTGTGTAAGCTTTTATGTGTTCTGGTCATGCAGTAAATATAGGAGTCTTCCAAACATTTACGTGTAGGTATCAAATTAAGTCCTTGCTTCTTTATTGCATGAAATTTTATCTGCTAAACCACCTCACAGGAACACAATATAACAGTTTATGGTGACATATAGCTCCAGGCTGCTTTTATATACACAATGTTTTCATCATTTGGCTTTTAATAAATATATTTCATTATTCTAATATATTTTATTTTCCATGTCCATTTGGTAACTCTAGTATTCTTATTTTAATATTTAATTAATAATTTACTCATAATTATTATGCACTTGATATCTAGGTAATATGAAATTATCTTAGATATAATTTATACATGCAATTAGTTACCTGAAGCATGAAGTTTGGTACATAACTTTGTTCATTATTACTATGCATTTCCATAAAACAGAGAATATTTCATCATCACAATCCTGATGCCAATTTTACGTAGTATGACAGCTAATAACTATCTGTGACATTTAATGACTTAAAAGGATTTAGGATTATATTGTTAAATGATATTTCCCCAACATCAACTAAATAGATTTTGTTTTGCTTCAATTAATTAAACGTGCTATAGCAGGAAAATTTTAATTTCCTTTTTTTAGTTAAGACTAAATTTAACTTTTACATCCTCCTGCCTATCAGAAAGTCAACATTCATATACAAGAAGATGTGCCAGGCACAGGTCAAATTTCTAGTATATCATGTAATTACAATCACCAGTCTTGTCATTTTCAAGTAATTGTTAATATCATGCCTGTAAAACAAAATGAACAACATGTCAGGATAACCATAAGGGCAGTGCAGTGGCAAAAATAGCTTGATGATAGCCAACAGCTATCTAATTTTGCTTAAGTCCTGATCAATGAACATGGATGGTACTGGTAATTTACCCACATATATAAGGCTATTGAAGCTGTGGTTATGGGGGAGAATGTACTGCCCTTTACTTACTTAAGCCAGTATCATACCTAAAAACAATCAAAGCCATGTGTCCTTATATACAGAATTAATTACAGTCTCTGAAACAAAGATCACAGTAAAAATCTCAGCCATTCAAAATGCAGGATAGAAACTTCAAGCCCAGTCTCAATGGCTCTATCTACAAAATGTCACTTGATTCAAGTTTGAGGAACATTACAGAAGAGGGGCAAGAAGATTGTAAGAGACTAAAGTTTACTATGAGATGGTGTCTCAAAGTAACACCAGAAATTACACTTATAGCATCTCACTAACATGACTGCCTAAACAACAGCTGAGGAAGAGAGGGAATGGGGAAGAATGGAAGTTTAGTTTTCTTTCTGTTTCAATTCCTCCTCCTCCTCTTCCTCCTCCCCCTCCTCCTCCTCCCTCCTCCTCCTTCTTCTTCTGCTTCCTTCTCTTCCTCCTCTTCTTCCTCTTCCTCTTCTTCCTCTTCCTCCTCTTCTTCCTCCTCTTCCTCCTCTTCCTCCTCTTCCTCCTCTTCCTCCTCTTCCTCCTTCTCTTCCTCCTCCTCCTCCTCCACTCTCTCTCTCTCTCTCTCTCTCTCTCTCTCTCTCTCTCTCTCTCTCTCTGTCTCTTTGTTGGATATTTCCTGTTTACATTTCGTTCCCTTTTCCAGGTTTCCAGTCCATAAGCCCCTTAACCTTTCCCCCTACCCTTCTATAAGGGAGTACTCATCTCCACCCACGGCCTCCCCAAACCTCCCCACTTTCCCCTACACTAGTATTCCAACCTTGTCAGAAAAAAGTGTTTCTCATTCAATTGTTTTTCAGCAAGACCATCCTTTGCTACATGCAGTTGGAACCATTGGACAGTCCATGTATAGTCTTTCTGTTGTGGTTTGGTCCCTGGAAGCTCAGGTTAGTTAGCATTGTCATTATTATGGGGTTGCAAATCCCTTCAGGACTTTCAATCCTTTCTCTAATTCCTCCAACTGGGGTCTGATTCTTGGTTCAGTGGTTTGGTGATGTATTGCCTCTGTATTTGACATATTCTGGCTGTGTCTCTCAGGAGGGATCAATATCCAGTCATTGTCAGCCTGCACTTCTTAGCTTCATCCATCTTATCTACATTTGGTGCTCTATATGTATGGGCTATATATGGGCCAGGCACTGAATGGCAGTTCCTTCAGTTTCTGTTATAAACTTTCCCTCCTTATCCCCTCCCATGGGAATTTTGGTTCCCCTTTTAAAGAAGGAGTGAAGCATCTGCATTTTACTCATCCTTCTTGAGTTTCATGTGGTCTGCGTATTACATGATGGGTAATTCAAGGTTTTTGGATAATATCTACTAATCAATGAAAGCATCCAAGTGTGTTTTTCGTGATTGAAGAATCTCACTCAGGATGATATTTTCTAGTTCATTCCATTTGCCTATGAATTTCATGAAGTCATTGTTTTGATAGCTGAGTAATATTCTGTAGTGTAGTTGTACCACATTTCTGTATCCATTCCTCTGTTGAAGGGCATCTGGGTTCTTTCCAGATGCTGGCTATTTTAAATAAGACTGCTATGAACATAGTTGAATATATTTCTCTGTTGTACATTGGACCATCTTTTGGGTATATGCACAAGAGTGGTATAGCTGGGTCCTAAGTTCATGGAATGTCAAATATTCTGAGGAACCTTCAGACTGATTTACCAAAGTGTTGTACCAGTCTGCAATTCCACCAACAATGGAGGAGTCTTACTCTTCCTCCATATCCTTGCCAGCATCTGCTGTCAACTGAGATTTATATATTAGCCATTCTGACTCGTGTAAGGTGGATTCTCAGATTTCTTTTGATTTGAATTTCCCTGAAGACTAAGTATGTTGAATATTTATTTAGTTGTTTCTTGGCCATTCGATAACATTCAGCTGAGAATGTTTTCTAACTCACTGTACCCCATTTTTAATAGGATATTTTTGCTTTCTAGTGTCTAACTTCTGAAGTTCATTTTATATTTTGGATATTAACACTCTCAGATATAGGATTGGTAAAAATTTTTTCCCAATATTTTGGTTACAGTTTTGTCCTAATCACAGTGTCTTTTGGCTTACAGAAATTTTGCTGGTTTATGAGGTCCTATTTGTCAATTCTTGATCTTAGAGCATAAGTTAATGGTAATTTTTTCAGCAAATTGTCTCCAGTGGCAATGTGTTCAAGACTCTTCCCCACCTTTTCTTCTGTTAGTTTGAGTGTATCTGGTTTGATGTGTAGGTCCTCGATTCACTTGTACTTAAGCTTTGTACATGGTCATAAAAATGGGATAATTTGCATTCTTCTACATGATGACTTCTAGTTGAACCAGCACTATTTTTGGAAAATGCTATGTTTTTCCTTTGGATGGTTTTATCTCCTTTGTCAAATATCAAATGATAGGTATGTGGGTTCATTTCTGGGTCTTCAATTCTA